>NC_142932.1:74957417-75054917 GCF_046866305.1 Octopus bimaculoides
TAAAGTTGACAGAATCAATACAGAATTTTGTATATATTTTGTCTTCTTGTTCATAAGTTTAAGCATCTCTAAATCATTAGTCCTTGACCTAGGCGTTAAGTTCTTCCTTGGGATATTGTGAACTTGTGTCATTATCATCATTTAATGTCCATGTGCCATGCTGGCAGAGAGGAGGAGAGTAAATGTTAAAGGGTGCTTTGGATGAGGAGCTGAATGGGAAGGCTTTGGGTTTTCTTAAAAATAAATTATTAAGATCATGTTGAATTGTTTTATTTGAAACACATTTTCATAAAATTATTTTTGGCGATTAAAATATGAATAAGACTTTGTGTTATCAGTGAGTAGAAACATGAATGGCAATACGTTAATGTCCAACATCATTTTGTTATATAAAGTCCTTGCTTTCTTTATTAATTTCTATAAAAGCTTTAATATAGGTGCAGGAGTAGCTGTATGGTAAGAAGTTTGCTTCCCAATCACATGGTTCTGAGTTCAGTTCCACTGCGTAGCACCTTGTTTAACTGTTTTCTATTACACCCTCAGGCTGACCTAACCCTTGTGAGTGGATTTGGTTGATGGAAACTAAAAGAAAACTATCGTGTGTGTGTATATATATATGTGTGTGTATGTATCCTTGTGTCTGTGTTTGTCTCCTGCTCCCTTACCTCTTGAGAGCTAGTGTTGGTGTATTTACGACCCCATAACTTAGCAGTTTGACAAAAGAAACCAATAGTATAAGTACCAGGCTTAAAAAAAAAAGAAAACCACTAGGGTTGATTCGTTTGACTAAAATTCTTCAAGGTGGTGCCCCAGCATGACCGCAACTAATAACTGAAACAAAAAATAAGGGATAAAAGACAGGGGCACTATGTCAAGTGCTACCCACTCTGTTACAAGCATTTAAGCTAGTTCTTCAGTTTGATGATACCTTTCCCTCTCCCTTCTAGAGTCTTAAAGACCTGGTAGAGGATCATAGGTACTACCTTCTTCTGACAGAAAAAAAAAAAAAAAATAATGATAATAATAACAAGCTGGACCCATGAAAAATTCATGGAAAACATAAAAAATGTAAGCATCTGTAAACAGTGTACTGGTGCCATGAGAAATGTTTGTATATTATGACTGTCTGTCTTTACGTTCTGAGTTCAAATTCTTATTTCTTTATTGCCCACAAGGGGCTAAACATAGAGGGGACAGACAAGGACAGGCAAAGGGATTAAGTCGATTACATCGACCCCAGTGCGTAACTGGTACTTAATTTATCGACCCCGAAAGGATGAAAGGTAAAGTCGACCTCGGTGGAATTTGAACTCAGAACGTAACGGCAGACGAAATACCGCTAAGCATTTCATCCGGTGTGCTAACGTTTCTGCCATCTCGCCGCCTTCTGAGTTCAAATTCTGCCGAGGTCGACTTTACCTTTTGTCCTTTCGGGGTCGATAAATTAAGTACTAGTGGTATACTGGGGTCGATCTGATCAACTGGTCCCCTCCCCACAAAAATTTCAGGCCTAGAAAAGTATATTGTGACAGTTACAAAATATAGAAAGTAATGTAACATCAATAACTATATACCCCAATCAAAATATCTGTTACACAAACTTAAACGGAATTACCATTTAAACTTAAGATACATCGTACATATTCAAAGAACCTTCTTGGTTTAGTGGTATGGAACGTTCTTCTGGTATTCTTTTATTCTTTCACTTGGTTCAGTCATTTGACGGTGGTCATGCTGGGGCACCACCCTTTGACCAAAGAAATTGACTCCTGGACTTGTTCCCTGTAAGCCTGGTGCTTATTCTATCAGTCTCTTCTGCTGAACAGCTAAATTACAGGGGCCACAAATGCACCAACATCAGTTGTCAAGCAATGGTGGTGGTGGGACAAACACAGACACAAACACACACACATCCATATTCATAAATACATACATACATATATATATATATATATATATATATATATATATATATATATAGATATGACAGGCTTAGAGGTAGTGGTGATGCTGGCTGGTGCAATTTTGTGGTTTTCTGGTATGGTGAGTGAGATCCAGCAGGCCCCTAACTGGTTCCCTGATCTTAAAGGTGTAATGTGGATGTGAAATGATGGAGCGGCTGGTGTGGTGATGATGCTAGCTGGTGCGCTAATCTTCCTCACAGTACTTTATGGGAGACAATATTTTGTGTGTATGTCACAATACATTTTTGGCCTTGTGTGTTATCCCAATTGAGTGTCATAACTCTTACTTTGATATTGTTCATAGCTCGTGCTCTTGAAAATGCGACATATAATTGGCCATGAGAAAATACCGGACGAGGCAAATGTATTTCAACATTTTCAAATGTTTGCCCTTGAGCCTTATTGTCATTGAATATGCAAATCGAAGTGGAAACTGAAGTCTGTTCAGTTTGAATGGAATATTTGCATCACTTGGGCTAAGTTTCATTCTGAGAATTAGAACTGTATGACTTCTGTTGGAGCCTGTTACCAATGATGCCTCTACACAATGTTCATGAAGTCTTTGCACTATCATGCGAGTTCCATTACATAATCCATGACTGATTGAAAGATTTCTCAGCAGCATTACAATAGCCCCTACTTTTAAGTTGAGTCGATGAGGAGGCATACCAGATAGAGCGAGTTTATGAATTCAAATGGATAGTTCTGAACCTCATCTTCATTATTGCAGGACACTGAATCTGTGCTTAAGTACGTTTTAAGTGCCTCTGGTATAATATTAAGAACTTTTTCATTTATTGCCAGACAGTCAGAATTTTTGGGAGGTAAAATTGCTTGTTTTTCCATTTCTTCTGGTGTGCAGTTGTTGAAAATTTCTGGGTACAAATGTACAAATTGAAAGGCAAAAGAACGAAATAATAAATAGATTTATGAATGAAAGTTTGGTAATTGCGTTTACTTCCACCACGCGACACTTATTATTGCAAACGTTTTAACTAACCTATTACTACACACCATACACACACACACACACACACAAATACATTCATATTTATATGTCTGGAGCTGTAGCTGTTATTCAAAGGGGCCAGCCTTGTCATATTCTGTGTGAGGATGAATCTCCCTGAGAACTATGTTAATATTATGCATGTCTGTAGAGTACTCAGCCATTTGTGAGTTAATTTTATGCTCGTGTAGTAATGAAAAATGAAACTGACAGCCAATATTTGCTGTGTCTGTGTATCTCTGTAAAAACTTTTCTTTGGATTTATGTATCTACTGTCTCTCTCCCACTTTCTCTCTTTCTCTTCCTTTATGTCCCTCTTCTCTCCCGCTTTTCTCCCTCCCCTCCCCCTCTCCCCCTCTCCCCCTCCCCCTCTCCCCCTCTCCCCCTCCCCTCTCCCCCCTCTCTCTGCCCCCCTCTCTCCCCCTCTCTCTCCCCCTCTCTCTCCCTCTCTCTTTCTCTCCCACTCTCTGATTCTCTTTTTTCTCTCTTACGTCCTCTCTGTAACATTTAAAAGCACAAAACGAATGCCGTCACCATTCACTGTCTCTCTCTCTCTCTCTCCCCTCGTATTTCCTCTCTGTCCTCCCGTCTCTCGCGTTGTCACTTCTTTGAAGTGTGACGCGCACAACAGGTACGTACAAAAACAAAAAAGCGTATTATTGATAATAATAAAATGCATGTAAATATCTAAAATAGTGACACTTGCTGGAAAAGATAAACCACTGCACAAAATTTGCTTTTTATTTATTTGAATAATCAGCTGTTTTAAAAATAAGAAATGAAAGATTAAAACAAAAAACGGTCGTGGACCTACTGCTCTAAATTGCTGAAATAACCCCGTGATTCAATCACCTCCGCTCGCCCATATACATACAATAAAACAAATAATGTTGACCGTGAAATCAAAGAAAAAAAATTCCAAGAGTTATTTCCCTT
The DNA here is from genome assembly GCF_046866305.1 of Octopus bimaculoides. Classification (NCBI taxonomy): domain Eukaryota; kingdom Metazoa; phylum Mollusca; class Cephalopoda; order Octopoda; family Octopodidae; genus Octopus; species Octopus bimaculoides. The sequence goes on from NC_142932.1 coordinate 74,961,324, forward strand.
GGATAACTTCAAATATTGTCATTAAACTGTTTCACTCTTATCAAAACTGTTTGTTGAATGCTAAACTGTCAGGCAGTTACTAATGGAATAATTGGTTTTGAGTTCCATCTTAGATTCTCAGTTCAAACTGCTCCTTGGACCTTTTAAAAATCTAATAACATAAAATAGGCTTGAAAAGCACGCAGATTTAATCTACATGTAAAATTCTTTAAATCGCTGAGGACTTTGTAGGTAATGATAATAATAATAATAAAAATAATAATAATTTTTTTCACATACTTTGTTTTATTGTATGTTGTTATTCAGCCCAAGATTAAATAGTTGTGTTGCTGTTTAGTACCCCCAGGTCATCTTCAATCCAGCTCCTTTTTAATCAAAAATGCTCTAGCTTTTACACCCCATTTTTTTTTAGAGTACATCTATGACTATGTTAAGTATTCTTTTTTTAAGAGTATAGGATGTATTCTCATGGAGATTTAGCTGCTATTTCTAGCAGCCATGTTGAGGCTCTGTAATTGGCTCAAGAATGGGAAATTGGTTTCAGGGATTTTCTTGTTATGGTCAACAACTTTCGAGGAAGCCTCTTCGTGGTTGCTTATCCTGTTAGAAATAGCAGCCGAATTTTCCTCATATCACATCCTTATATTTTAATGAGAGAGAGAGAGATATAATGTAGTCTCAGATATAGTGCATCCAATAAAATGAGGTGGAATGGTCACAGCTGGAAAGTCTAGGTTGGCACATAGTTAAGGGTGTCTGCTTTTTTTATTTGGAGCTGTGATTCTGCATTCAAATCACATTGCAATCAATGATACTTATCATCTTTTAATGATTGTTTTCCATGCTGGCAGCGATGGCAAAGCTGGAGAACTGCACCAGGTTTCAGTCTGTTGTGGCATGGTTTCTACAGCTGGATGCCCGTACTAAAGCCTACCACTTTACAGTGTGTGTTGGGTGCTTTTAATGTGGTACCGGCATTAGTATTTTTATGTGGCACCAACACTACTGCTTCTTATGTGGTAACTGCACAAGACACTTGCAGGTCAATTGTCTTTCCTAGGGTGTTTGGCTTTAACACTTCTGATGTGGAGGACGTGTCTTCTTGGGTACAGCAAGGCACCAGGTATCTCGGTCCTTTGTCATCTAGTCTGAAAGGTTCAGTATCCTGAGGTTATCCTTTGGTACCTTGTCCTATGTCTTCTTGGGTCTCCCTCTTCCATGAGTTCCATCCACTTTGAGAAATCAACACTTCTTTATGGAGCTGTTGGTATCCATCGATACATTAATAGAAATTATTTTTTGAGGTATGTTTGCAGCTCCAGGTTGTCAGTGGTGATGTAATGATCATTGGTAAATTTTAAAAGCAAAGTTTTCAGGGATGTATAAACATTTTTATTTATTTATTAAAACGCAAACCAGATAATTACTTTTACTCCAGAAATGAATAACAAATAGTGAAGAATTATCATGTATCCTTCACAATTTCCAGGTGCAGGCTTGGCTGTGTGGTAAGAAGTTTGCTTTTCAATCACATGGTTCCAGGTTCACTCCCACTGTGTGGCACCTTGGGCAAGTTTTTTCTGTTAAAACTTTGGGCTGACCAAATTTTGTGAGTGAAGATGGAAACTGGAAGAAGTTTGCCTGTGTGTGTATGTGTTTGTTCCCCACCAACGCTTGACAACCAGTGTTGGTGTGTTTGTGTTCCCGTAACTTTGCGGGAAAAAATTAGTGGAGTCGATTAGTTCAACTAAAATTCTCCAAGGCGGTGCCCAAACATGGCCGCAGTCTAATGACTAAAACAAGGTAAAAGATAAAAGATGAGATATATTCCAAATTTTTAATTTAACTGAATTTTGTCCAGCACAGCTAGATAATTTACATTAATTACTAAGTATTAAGGAGTTATCTCCCTTATTCCTAAAAGAAAAAAAACCCCGCAAAACACTTGTCTCTCATTTTTGCCCCTACCTTATATTCATCATGTCTCACTACATTCCATCTTTTGATCAATGTTACATTAACAAAATGCCACTACACACGCGCACGCGCGCACACACACACACGCAGACGCAAGACAGCCTTCTTCAGTTTCTGTCTACTGAATTCACTCATAAGGCTTTGGTTGATCTGGGGCTATAGTAGGATTCACTTGCCCAAAGTGTTACACAATGAAACTAAGCCCAAGACCACATATTTGGGAAGCAGACTTCTTTACCACACAACCCTACCAGTGCCTGTCGTGGTTTCTGGTTTGATGATGTGTTATTGGCTGTGTTGTTGTTTTTGTCTGTGATCAAAGTATCAACAACATCTCATCTGCTTAGGTGTATCTTGGACTATATTACCTGATGTATTGTTCCCTTTTCTAAGATGGCAGGATGTGATTTGAGGGGAATGTGACTGCTGTTTCATGCAAGTTAGGTGACCACATAAAGGCTCCTTTGTTGGTTTGCTGTTGTTATGTTATTTGCATGCGTATTGTATTCTGGTGAAGTGATCAGCTTGACAGTTTGAATTGTAGTCACCGTTATATTTTAGCTTAGAAAACATATTTTTTTATAAGGGAGTTAGATTGACTATTCAGTACCTACCACCACTGCCATCACAGCTGCTGCAACTACCTGTCACAATTACCACCACCACTGCTGCTCCCATTTCTATGCCTGTTTTCCCATGCTTGCATGCATTGCACAAATCCCCTCCAACATGATACCCCACCACTTGTTGTGTTCCTTTGTGAGGTTCAGCTTCCTGAGATCGGCCTTCACCACTTCTGCACATATTTTCATTGGCCTTCCTTCCTCCAGACAATCTCCTGGCACTTCTTCAACTATCTCTCATCATCCATATACAGTATATGACTATGCCAGTGTAGCTATTAACCCTTTCATTATGTATTTATTTTGAAATGCTCTGTGTTTCTCTCAATTATTTTAGCTATAACAAAGAATTTAGTCAAATAACTTAGTTATCATTAAGCTAGTGTTAGGAACATTAATTGTGACTAAGGTTTGGTGGAAAATTTTAATTCAAAATTTATGAAAACAAGACATTTGTACTAACAGAGCCAGAGCTGGTTTCAGCTGGATTGATAATGTATCAGTTCTTATTTGGCATTACTATCCTCTTAGACACTTTCAGAGAACCATGTTTTGCTTGTATGTTCTATTTTTGATGAGGTTTCTACAGCTAGATACCCTTATTAATGCCACCCACTATGACAGAGCCTATTTAATGCATTTTGTTGTAGTACCATCACTAGAGGAGTAAAGTTAAAGGATCCTATCTATATTGACTCTGTTTACCAGTCACTTTAGTATGGCACCAGCATATTAGTATGGTTGTCTTGTTCCCTGCAAGACTAAAAAGTTGTCTTTGTGTGTTCAAAGCAGACATGACTGAAAAGGTGGGTAAAAGACAGAGATGCCAAAGAGAAATAATCTGGAGGAGAGAGTGAAAGAAGAGAGTATAAGTATGATGGGAGAAACAGATTGGTAGGGCAGTGAGTAATGAAAGAAGAGTGAGGGAAGGGGCATGATGTATGACAGTGGTGATTGGAAGAAGTAATGTGAGGGAGCGTGAAGGATTGGAGGATATTAACATATATGCATAATGTGTGTGTGTGTGTGTGTATGCGCATGCATACTTTAGCCCTTCATCAGCTGACACAAAACTACCTCACTCAGTGCAACCTCCCACCTATGAGGGGGTCTTGTCTTGCAAGTTATTCAGTGACCTCACAAGTGCTGGTGCCATAGATAAGCACCCAGTACACACTGTTTAGTGGTTGCTATCAGAGAGAACATCCAGCTGTAAAAACCATGTCAAGCAGATGTTGGAGCTCAACATAGTCCTCTGGATTATTGGATCTTGTCAAACCATCCAACTCATGCCAGCATGGAAAAAAGGATTGTAAATGAGATGATTATATGTAAATATGTGCACTGGACTTCTGAAAAGTTCCCCCCCCCCCATTAAATTCCATTTGCAAGGCATTGATCAACTTAGGTACATTATCAGACACCTATCCAAGAAGCCATACAGTGGGGAAGGTCTCAGAATGACATGATTATGTTTGTGCTTTGTTGTTTGTAACTATTTTTGTTTGAAACTTAATAAAGTGCAATTTTTGCTGTTGGATATATGCATGTGTGCATGCATGTAGCTCTTGGTTAAGACTTCAGGCTGTACTACTTTTGACTGTATTGCCTCCAGGAAAAGCACCCATAAATCCATTAAGTATCATGGTTGAATAATTATAGGCAGAACGTCTAAGCTGTTAAATTATTTTCCCCAGCTTAACCAAATCTCCAAATTTGATAGAGCTCTTTCTCTCATGCTAGCATTGAGTCAATGTGCGTGTAAATCAGTACTAAAATGAAGCACTAATGTAATGTGGGTGATATAAAAATATTATTTGTTTTATGGAATTTAATTCATTCAAAATAGAAATATATTTTTTATCCAGTTTTGAGATGATTGCTGTAACAGAAATGTAATATTTAGATTCCTTAAGCAAAGAAATAATAGAATAATTCAAGTAATGAAAGTTTTATAAGCTTTTTAAGTTTCTTGCTTTGATAAACAGGAAGTTATGTCTGTTTATAGCACCCATAAAATATATATATATAAATATATAGGCACAGGTATGGCTACATATATTGGTGCAACAGTGGCTTTGTAACTGAGAAGCTTGCTTCCCAACCATGTGGTCTCAGGTTCAGTCCCACTGCACAGCACCTTGGGCAAGTGTCTTCTCCTTTCATCCCAGACTAACCAAAGTCTTCTGAGTGGGTTTAGTAGAAAGAAACTGGAAGAAACCTATTGTATATTTATCTGTCTGTCTCTGTCCCTCCACATTGTGTGTGTGTGTGTGTGTGTGCCCTTGCCTTGACATCATGTAATGGTTGTAAATGAGCATCAGTTTTATACAATCAGTGTTGTTCATTTCCTGTGTTCTGTGAAAAACATCTCTGGCCATGGGGAAAATATTACCTTGCTTGGAAACAAGATGAGGGTTGGCAACAAGAAGGGCATCCAGCTGTAGGAAATCTGCCTCAACAAATTCCGTCTAACCAATGTAAACATGGTAAAGTGAATGCTAAAGTGGTGATGATGATAGAAAATGCACAAGCAACCTAGGATCTTTGAAGATATCCCTTTTAGGTTCTTCTACAATAGCAAGTTTAGTTTCATTTCAAATAGACCGAGACAATAAGTCTTTCTATGAAACAGATGTTGTTTTAGGGTGTTTTTGTAGCAGTTCCTTCCCCTGCTTTACCTATATATATTTTAAGCTGTTCCTGATTGATAATCAACATAGTGGCATTTGTGTTGTTCTTATGGGTATGGGTTAGGGTTAGGGTTAGAGTTGTGGTCAGTGTGTAGCCACATTTCTCTGGGAAGATGAATGGTGTGAGTATCAAGTAGTTGAAGTTGTGAGTGGGTAGCATAAAAATGGTGAGTTTTGAGGGTCAGAAGTGTAGTGTGTGTAGTAGCGGTGGGACTGAGCCAATGGTTGTAGAGAGGAGTATTAAGAGAGACTAACATAATGTATTGAATGTGTTTATTTGGATGTTAGCCAAAATGTATGTGTGTAATTGTGCGTATTGATCCTAGTGTGTGTGCTTGTATAATAGTGTGGAATGTATGTAATAGGGTGAATGTAGATGTGTGCCTGTGATATATGAAACCTTTATGTGTGAAATAGTCAGAGTATTGTGCCAATTGTTTGTATATAATAGTATGAGTAGTGTACCAGATGTGAGTATGTGTGTGTAATATGTGTAGAGTTTTGATCTAGATGTGCAATCAAAAATGGTTTAGCTGGTGGAGCTAAATCATCAATTTTATACAAGTACTAGTCAAGTACTGGGGTTGATGAAATTGACTACACCCTTCCCTCAAAATTTCAGACCTTATGCCTATAACAGAAAAGGTTTTGAATTATACCTTGCCTTGAGATGCCAATATTCAATTTAAATATTAGTTGCTCATGTTATAAGTATGCGTTTGTTTTATTATTTTGGTAATATTCTTCTACTTCCTATTTGTCATCCGTTATCATTTATCTGAAATGGAATCCGTTTTTTTTGTGTATTTTCAGATGGAGCAGCCTCAAAAGCTGGGGTGCAACAAGGGGATAAAATTATCAAGGTGAGTTATTTCCACAGACTCAAAACACATTTACTGTATTAAGACAAATGAAGCTTGTGTTACATTTTTTTTTAGGAATAGACCTTATGAGTTCTTGATTTTATTTATTAGTACACCTAGTGGAAACTGCTTATTGTAATAACTATAGAATGAAGCCTTTTTGATAACAACAGCTAGCTGATAGCATTAAGTAAAGGATATAACAATACATGGGCTTTTGATTTTTACAAACAGCTAATGTTTAATTAAAGGAGAAGTTTAGGACCCAGTAATTTTGCTAACAGTAACCTTTGATACTTTTATCTATGAGTTAAATATATTACTCCTTCTGCATATTTATATACATATACATCTCATGCATCTGTTATTCATTTCAGTCCTTTGGACTGCAGCTATGCTGGGGCACTGCCTTGAGGAGTTTAGTCAAACAACTCGATTTCAGTACTTATTTTTTAAAGACTGGTACTTATCCTATTGGTTTCTTTTGCTGAACTACCTATGCTGGTTGTCATGCAAAGGTTGGGGACAAATACAAGTATGCCATATAAAAAGCACCTGTGCTGGTGCCACATAAAAAACATCCATGCTGGTTGCCATGTAAAAGCACCCAGTGCATTCTGTAAAGTGGTTGGTTGGTTGGTTGGTCATTAGGAAGGGCATCCAGCCCTAGAAACCATGCCAAAACCGATAATTGGAGCCTGGGTAGCTCTTGAGCAGGTCAGCTTCTCTCAAACAACCCAACCCATACAAACATGGAAAATGGACATTAAATGATGGTGATATATACACACATACCCACAGTAAGCATCTTTCCATTTCCATCTACGAGATCCACTCACAAAGCTTAGATTGGCTTGAAGCTATAGGAGAAGACATTCACCCAAAGTGCCACAGTGGAACTCAACCCAAGACTACATGGTTGGGGAGTAAACTTCTCAACCACACACCCATGCCTAGAGAGAGAGAGAGAGTGTGTGTGTGTTAGTGTTTGCAGGCAGACATGGCCTATATGGTCTGTTTCACAACCAAGTGATTTCAGGTTCATTCTGACTATGTAGCCTTCAACTATTGCCCAGGGCTAAGCAATGCTTTGTGAGTGAATTTGGTCGAAAGAAACTGTATGGAGGTTGATCATAATTGAACATACATGCTGCCATGGTTTGGATGGTTTGACAAGATCCAGCAAGCTGGAGGACAACATTTCACTCCAGAATCTTCTTGGTTTGATGCCCTTCTTAACATCTATCGCTTCACAGATTGTGCTGGGTGCTTCTTTTTGTTTTTCATGGTGACAGCACCAGTGAGGTCACCATGAAAATTGCAACACTTAAAAAGCACCCTTCGCTAAGTGTTGAGAAGGTAAAATATGAAAGAAAGGACAGAAACAAGTATCTTGCTGTACAGGAGTTGCATTGCTACCTTGCATTATATATGCTTTGTAAGGTGGTGAGCTGGCAGAATTGTGAGCATGCCAGGCAAAATGCTTAGCAGTACTTTGTCTCTACATTCTGAGTTCAAATTCCGACATAGTCGACTTTACCTTTCATCCTTTCAGGGTCAATAAAATAAGTACCAGTTGAGCACTGGGGTTCATATAATCAACTAGCCCCCTCATCCCAAATTTCAGGCCTTGTGCCTATAAATAGAAAGGATTATATATGCGTTGTGTATGTGTGTATGCATGTATGTTTGCATTGATCTCTCATTGCTTGACAACCGATTTTGGTTTGTTTATGTCCTTTTAACTGAGTGCTTCATCAAGAAGAGATTGATAAAGGAAGTAAGTACCTGACTTAAAATATGTACTGGGTTGATTTGATCAACCAGACCCTTTCGAGGCAGACCTCTCTTATTTACACACTACTCCTGTCTCTGTATTTCCCTGCTTCCTATTTTCATTTTTTGTTTCATTTTTCATTCTGATCCTCCTCCTTTCTCTTACAGTCCTTATTCATGCTCTCTCCCTCCCTGTTAGTTTGTTCTCTTTTTCTCTCTCTCTCTCTCTCTCTCTCTCTCTCCTTCTCACATGGACACATTTTCTTCCTCCTTTTTCATTTTCTAATTTGCTTCTCACTCACCTTCTCTTACTCCCTTCTCACATCACTCCTACCATCTTTCACCCTCTCTCTTTCTCTCACACTCTCTAAATTCCACCCTCCTGTGTGCTTAAATACTACAACTGTTGAAAAAATGTTCAATCTCTTTTTCTCTGCGGCTCTTGTACACCCAATGTAATTAGCTCTTACTGTATATTGTGGCTACTGACGGCTTTACTGATGATCTCATACTTTTATTTAAATCTTGTAAACATAAAAAACAGATGTTAGGTGAAATCATAGTGGAATGATAAACTAAATTACTTGGGTTTAATTATTGCTAAACTTTGGCTTAAATCATTTCAGATTTTAAGACATAGTAACATGTACATATAAGTATACCTGTTTGCATGCGCGCGCGCACGCACGCACGCACACCCACACCCACCCACACACACACACACACACACACACACACACACATGTATATGCATACACATATATGTGCATTCACACATACATATACACAGAACTATTCAATTATCATCTTCATTTTTAAATCAGTTTGCCTGTACAGCAATGGGTTAGACAGACTGTCACAATTTGAGCTGTTCTTATTTGGAATTACTGTGTTCATAGATGGCTTAAAGCACCAAATCTTGCTCAGACAACTCCATTTTAGCATGGTTCCTATGACTGGATGCCACTCCTATCACCAATCACTTTACAGAGTGAACTGGATATATTTTACTTTGGCACCAACACTAGAGAGAATGTCTTGTCTTCAACAAGACTAAAGGGTCCTCTCAACCCTACATTATCTCTGCCGAATTTGCCAACCACTTCATTGCATGAACCAGTGCATGTTATCATGGCACCAGCACCAGTGAGGTTGTCATGTAAATCACAATACTGAATAGTTTCCACTTTGCTAAGGAGATGAAAAGAGAGTGGGATGACAGAAGATGAAGTTTTAAAGCTAGTGAGATAAAGGAAAGTATGATAGGAGTAATATATTTATTAGTGTGAAAGGGGATTGATGATAGAGGAGTGTGTAACAGTAGCTTTTTGTTTTTCATGGTGACAGCACCAGTGAGGTCACCATGAAAATTGCAACACTTAAAAAGCACCCTTCGCTAAGTGTTGAGAAGGTAAAATATGAAAGAAAGGACAGAAACAAGTATCTTGCTGTACAGGAGTTGCATTGCTACCTTGCATTATATATGCTTTGTAAGGTGGTGAGCTGGCAGAATTGTGAGCATGCCAGGCAAAAGTAATAGAAGAGAAAAACAATAATACCAGGAGTTAATGGGAGAGAGGCAGTGATGGCAACTACTTGTTTAATGGTAAAAGGGTGAGTGATTGATGGACAGTTGTAGAGGTGGGTAATGATAATCGAAGTGTGGTGTATGCCAATCATAAGTATCTTAGAGGAGAGGGAGTGGCTAAGTGTAATGATGGGGATACTAATCCCTCATTTCATAAGGTATTGTGAGGATTAGGGTTAGAGAGCGGAGTTGAATAATAAGTATGGTGGTGGGGTTGAATAAAGCTACACCACTGGATTTCTTGTATGTCCACAGCTGCTTTAGACATGCCTTGTAGAATTTCTACCTATACTTTTCCTACATATCAAGTAAGGCCATTTCCCTGATGGAAACAAAGTGCTATCTATTTTCCTACTTACTAAAACTTTGATCTTTGACATGTGCATGTATGTCATCATTATCATCATCATGCTGACATATGTTGGATGGTTTGACAGGATTTGATGGTCCCAATGACTGCAATGTACTCCAGTGTCTGCTTTAGCATGGTTTTTATGACTTGATGATGCCCTTCTTGACAACAACCACTTGTAGCATGTACTGGGTACTTATTTCATGCCACCAGTGCTAAAAATGGTTGTATGTATATGTATGCATGTGTGGGCCGTTGCCAGTACCTCCTGACTGGCCTTCGTGCCGGTGGCACATAAAAGCACCCACTACACTCTCAGAGTGGTTAGTGTTAGGAAGGGCATCCAGCTGTAGAAACTCTGCCAGATCAGATTGGAGCCTGGTGCAGCCATCCGGTTCAACAGTCCTCAGTCAAATCGTCGAACCCATGCTAGCATGGAAAGCGGACGTTAAACGATGATGATGATGATATATATATATATTTACATATAAATGCACTCATGTGAGTGATTGTATGTGTATATTTATGTTCTACACTGTCACTGCTTGATTGGAGCAGTGCTGATGTTGGTGTTCCTTGTTGACATTATGACCTGCTGGTTTGTGCTATTTATAAATTTGTGGAATAATAAAATTACTTCAAAAACAGATAAGGGTTACTGACAGGAAGAGCATCAAGCCATAAAGTTCTGCTTCAAGTAACTCCCCATCCAAACCCTTCCTAGTATGAAAAAAAAATACAGATGTTGAATGAATGAATGAGTGAATGATGAGAAATTGTCATGTTGCCCTGTGTTGTCGACAAAATCTTGTTTTTTGTAATTGAGAAATCTTCTGGTGAATTTGTCTTCTTCTGTTTCATTGTACATACCCTATATGATGTCATAAAAAACTTTTTTCACCCAAAAATGTGTCAAAAATATTATCCTGGGTCCTATATGCAAAGTTGGACTTCCCACAAGCTTTAATACACCAAAAAGGTTTTTTTTTTTCTATAGGTGCAGGAGTGGTTGTGTGGTAAGTAGCTTGCCTACCAACCACATGGTTCCGGGTTCAGTCCCACTGTGTGGCACCTTGGGCAAGTGTCTTCTACTATAGCCTCGAGCTGACCAAAGCCTTGTGAGTGGATTTGGTAGACAGAAACTGAAAAAAGCCCATCGTATATATGTATATGTATATATATATATATATATATATATATATATATATATGTGTGTGTATGTGTGTGTTTGTGTGTCTGTGTTTGTCCCCCCAACATCGCTTGACAACCGATGCTGGTGTGTTTACGTCCCCGTAACTTAGCGGTTCGGCAAAAGAGACCGATAGAATAAGTACTAGGCTTCCAAAGAATAAGTCCTGGGGTCGATTTGCTCGACCAAAGGCTGTGCTCCAGCATGGCCGCAGTCAAATAACTGAAACAAGTAAAAGAGTAAAGAGAGTATGTACTGCTGAAATCGAAGGAACATCTCATATATCCACACATCTTTTTATGCACTCAAATACAGTAATTTGGTTAAGCAGTCTCCATCCCAGTTTACTTGATTATATATATTCGTGTTTACCACAACTTAAAACTTATGTTTGTTTTTTTTTGTTGTTTTTGTTTTTGTACTGTTATTTATTAAAATGCTTTTGTTAGTCCTGTGGGCATTTCTTAACCCCTGGCTCTAACCTTGACCTCAGTATAAAACCAGTTTTATTCCATTGTTTCAGTTTTGTGGAAATGTCTTCATTGCCTAAATAACATAAATGATTGTAGGTGTGGAGGCATAAATTCAAAAAGAGCACCATAAATTCAAAAAGAGCACCATAAACAATGATTGCTATTTTAGCTTACTGGAATCACTGGTTAAACAGCCTAGATAAATATAAGAAGGGTGTAGTTGAAAGAATCAACCCCAATACTTATTTTCAAGTCTGGTATCTTATCTATTTGATTAATCTCTTTTGCAGCACTACTTTACATTACAAGGACATAAACAAACCAACAATAACTGTCAAATGGTGACAGAAGAGAGGGTGCACAAACACAAAGACACACTCGCACAACATGCTTCCACATAGTTTCCATCAACCAGATTCACTCACAAGGCATTGATCAACCCATGACTATAATAGAAGACAGTTGCCCAAGGTGGTGTGCAGTAGCAGTGAGATTGAACCTGACACCACTTGGTTGTAAAGTGAATTTCTTAACCACAGAGCCACCTTTTAACAAACCGATGTGAATGTAGCAGCTGAGATTTTTGAGGTGATGTACTTTTGAATTGAGCAACATGCAAATTCATATTGTCACCTAAGGCAAGACACAATATTTTAGTTAATTTAGCTGCAAATAATTAACAAGCTGACTGATTCATGTGAGGAGGCAACGATAACCAGTTCCACGTAAAACATCTGTTGTCAGAATTTTGTTCTGAATTTTCATATTTGTGTAATCTTTAATTGAAGAAATTTATGCAACATAGAAAAAAAAGAGAGCTAATTTCACTTGTTTCCTTTTTTGAATCTTTATAAGATTTCTAATTAAGTATTTTTTTTTGTATTTGTATATTTATCTATTTATCAGCACTTAAAGATGAATCGTGTTATCAGTGTTGCATTAAGTAATTATTTTTATCTCTAGATTTTATCTCTGATTCTCTGGAGTTTCATGTTAATCAGTTTTGTGGGTACCTTTCGGTGTTGTAGACTTTTACTGAGAAATATGTTTGTGGTAACATTTGAAATAGCGGCAAGTACCACTTCCTTGTTTATCATAGGCTATATGATACGGTTGATAAAGAAGCAATGTATATATACGTGTCATCATAATCAACATCACCAACAACATTGTTATCATTGTTTCAATGTCCATTTTTCCATGCTTGCATGGAGTTTATGGCTGGATGTCCTTCCTGTTGCCAACCTACACCTCTGTCCAAGCATGGTAATATTTCCTCCATGGCCAAACATATTTCCACTGTATATTGGAAATGAATGACATCCATTTACAACAATCACACGATATCAAGACTAGGAGAGAGGGAGACACACACATGATGGGCTTTCATTTTCTGCCTACCAAATCCACTCATGAGGCTTTGCTCATTGCAAGGCAATAGTAGAAGATACTTGCTCAAGGTGCTATGTAGTGGGACTGGACCCAAACCTTTTGGGCTGGAAGCAAACTTCCTAACTACACATCTATGCCTGTGCTCTTACATTATTAGTAACCAATGTAAGGCAGTGAGCTAGCAGAATCATTAGCATGCTGGACAAAATGCTTAGCAGCATTTCTTTTGTTTCTACATTCTGAGTTCAAATTCTGCTGAGTTTTGTCTCTACATTCTAAGTTCAAATTTGTGCCAAAATTTGAAACCAATATTTTAAGGTGTCAAGCTAGCAGAATTGTTAGCACATTGGGAGAAATACCTAGCAGCATTTCAGCTGTCTACGTTCAGAGTTCAAATGCCAATGTAGGCAACTTTGCCTTTCATTCTTTTGAGTTTGATAAAATAAGTACCAGTTGAACACGGGGGGGTTGATGTAATCAACTTAATCCCTCCCCTGAACTTGCTGGCCTTGTGCCAAAATTTGAAACTATTATTAGTTACTAATGTATGCTTGCCAATGTGTAAGATGTGCTCTTTTGTAACCCTTCAGCATTCAGAATACTCTCTGAAATGTAATGCTTATTTATTCATATTGTTTTGAATTAATCATACATTATCTCATAGCTTCAAAATTTTGATGATGTGATTGTTTATTTTTAAAATGATATTGTAGGATAGATAACAGGGATCAGATCTGGTCATAAAATGTAAAGTATTTGGGCCTGAAATGGCTGAGTTTAAACACTAACGGGTTAAAGGTTGTCATAGCAGTGGCTTGAGTTAAATTGTTTTGAAGATTTTACATATTCCATGTTGTTTGGAGAATCTAGAGAAAAGGAAGAATTAGAATAGTTAATTTTGGAAACCATAATAAAATTGTCAAGAAATTTGCTCTGGTAAAAAGTTTGAAATTTCCTGAAGTTTTTCATATTATTTAAAACAAAAATGGAGTGGCTGCCTATTTAATTGATATGTTGATTGAAAGACCCACGATTGTCCATAATAACACCAAGGTTTGGACAAACATGAACCGACTATGGATCAAGTAATTTTAATATAGTTAGCATTAAACTTCACTGTTAGACATATGTCTACGACTACTTTTAGAGAGATCTAGTCACACTTGCTTTGTCATACATTATTTATTCTCATATACATACAATATAGCTGTGAATTAAAATCAAAATTGCTTTGCACTCAGACTTTTTGCTCTGATTTGATTGTGTATGTAATTTGATATTGTCTAATTGCAATAAAGTCTGGTATGCTGTATTTGTCAAACTAGGTTTATCATTTTTTCATATGTTGAAGTTTATGTCCCATCAGATACCTCGTAACATCATTAACTTTACATTAAACCCATTTATGAATTTAGATAATTTAATTGTTCCAACAATGGTGAAGAAAAATCTATAATTTCTTTGAAATCAACTGTGTTTGTTGACTAGTAATTACTATAATTTTCATGCGTGTGTGTGAGTCTAGATAGAGAGATAGCCACACACACATGCATACATGCACACACATATGCATACACATGTACACACATACATACATACCTCTATAATATATATATATTTATTTATATAAAAATTGGTTTACAGACACATCCACACACATGTAGACATCGTTATTATTTTTGCTGTTGTTTTGCATGCATGGGTTGGACAAGATTCATTAAAGCTGATTTTCTATCACTGGACGCCCTTCTTGCCAGTCACCACCTGCTTCCAAGTAAAGAAATATTTCCTTGTCCTTCAAGCATGGACCAGAGAATGGCTAGATAGATTTTTATGAAAGATTGCAAATGAATAGCACTATTTGTTACGACAGTGGTGTTTGTTAACAGTCAGTATGTGATGTCCAGCATAGAAGACATACATACACACTTATGTATGCATGTTCATGTGTTTGTATGTATATGTGTGTATCTGTCCATATGTATGTGGGTGCAAGTATGATTGGATGTATGGTTAAGAAGTTCACTTCCCATCTATGTGATTTGGGGTTCAGTCTCACTGTGTAGCACCTTATATACTTCTACTGTAACTGCAGGCCAACCAAAGTCTTGCGAGCAAACTTGGTACACAGAAGCTGAAAGTGGGGCATCGTATATATATATATATATATATATATGTATGTATGTATGTATATATATATATATAATGATTTCAAATTTTGGCACACGTATGTGCACACACATACACATATTTGTGCACACATGCACACATTATATCACATATTGTATATACACAATTTAAGGCAGTGAACTGACAGAACCATTAGCATGCCAGGCAAAATGCTTAGTGGTATTTTGTCTGTCTTCATGTTCTGAGTTCAAATTCTGCTGATGTTGACTTTGCCTTTCTTTCTTGATAAAACAAGTACCAGCTGAATACTGGAGTCAATATAATTCACTTACTTTCTCCCCAGTCAAGTACTAGGCTTGATGATATCAGCTAATTCCCCCCCTTCAAATTTGCTGGCCTTGTGCCTAAATCAGAAGCCATTCTTCAAAGATGATATATATATATATATATTATATATTATATATATATATATATATTATATATTATATATATATATATATATATATATATATATATATATATATATATATATATATATATATATATATATATATATATACACACACACACACACACCCATATACACATTGATGCTTCATGTGATAGGCTTGTGTGTGTGTAGATAGATATATTTATTCTAATATATTGATGACAAGTATACTTTCATCATTGTCACCGCCATCTCCCATACCAACCTGCAACCCATATTCACCCTCACTCCTGGTTCCTCTGTCCCCACTCACACTTTCTCCGCTTGTACTTGAAGGTTCACCCAGTTACCCCATCACCACTATTTTTATCTCTTCCCAGCTCCATCCTTGTCATCACTACCCTCACTCTTCTATAATTTGAGTAGCCATGTAGCTCCTTTATAGCAAGAAACCTGCTCTCCTCAGGCTCCTTCTCTCATACTTCAACCCATCATCTGTTAGCATAAAAGCCACCTTTCTTGGGTTTCATAATCTTGCAAGCTACATGGCGACTTCACTAAGGTTGGGGTCATGATAAAAGTATCCAGGACATAATGTAAAGTGGTTGGTGTTAGGAAGGGCATTCAACAGTTGAAACCTTCTGAAACAGACAGCGGAGCATAATGCAATCCTTGAACTCATCATTTCCTGTGAAACTAGCCAGTCTGTGCTAGTATGGAATATGGTTGTTAAATGATGATGATTATATTCTACCATTTTATTCAAAAGTACCATTGACTGAATAAGATGGTTCAGTTTTCTCAAAAGACAGAAAGGCAAGTTCTTATTGTTATAAATTCTTCTCAAAATGCATCGATCAAACAGGAAAATTTTGTTTTGTATGACAGATCAAGGATATTGATGTTGGTATTTTTCTTTCACATCTTTCAAATTGTATTTGTAAATGCTTAATCCTAGATGATCTTATCATCATCATTCATACGTGTCTGCAGTTAAGAAGCTTGTTCCCCTAGTATGCAGTCTTGAGTACAGTCCCACTGTGTGGCACCTTGAGCAAGTGTCCTCTGCTATAGTTCCTTACTGTGAGTGAGTTCTGGCAAATAGAAACTGAAGGAAGCCCAGCATACACACATACACATATACATACATACATGTATATACACACACAGATACAACATATATAAATACACACACACATATATATATATACACACACGCACATATATCTACATACATGTGCATACATACACGCATGCATGCTTGCATGTGTACCCTTTTCTTGACATCATGAAATGGTTGTAAATGAGCATCACCATCATACAAGTGATGTTGCTTGTTTCTAGTCTTCTCTGAGAAACATGTCTGGCCATGGGGTAAATACTACCTTGCTTGGAAACAGCTGAGGGTTGATGATAGGAAGACCACCCAGTTGTAGGAAATCTGCCTCAACAAATTCTGTCTAACCAATGTAAACATGGTGAAGTGGATGTTACACAATGATGACAGAGAGGATTAGGAGGTTGATAATGACAGTGACAGTAATGATTTGTACAAATCTGTAAGCATCCTTGACTTCATCCCAAATAAAAAGTAAAAATAAACTGAAATAAAAAAAAGCCTCCTGACTGCTTGACATGAAGTCACTCACCCTGGTATCTTTTGGCCTAGATATGCTGTACCTTCACTGTCTTTTTTACTGCTACAACAGTACCCTCTCTTCTTGGAGCTAACTGATCTTATGCCATGTTCACTCAAATTCATTTGACTCACCTGTCTCCTATATTTTGCTCTTTCCCTTTTCTACCCCCAGGCTTTGCACTAGTCACTACACCCACGCCTTCCCCCTTCAGAACATCAGTCTTCTGGAACTCCTTTACTACTCATGTTTTTGTTGTGGCTGTGAATTTGCAGTTGTCGGAGAGCATCAACTGTATAGATCTGACAGAGGATGCATGAAGGCCGGGAGCAAAACCTCTGTCTGTCTGTCTGTCTGCTGTCTGTTTGTCTGTCTGCTGTCTGTTTGTCTGTCTGCTGTCTGTTTGTCTGTCTGCTGTCTGTTTGTCTGTCTGTCTCTCTTTCTCTCTCTCTCTTTCTCTCTCTCTCTCTCCAAACTGTTACAAGAAAATCCTGAAAATATTATGTTATTACACTCTTCTATAATTTTACTGAAATAAAATGGCAGTATATTAAATTTGTTTTTCATTCCTGAATTGCAAATACTTCATTATAAAGAAGTAATGACAAATTCTTGTAATTTTGCTTTTGAAAAAAAACTAACAAACAAAACAAAAGACTTGTACTTAAAAAAAATCTTCATTCATTTCATTGAGAGGGATTCAATACAGATGTTCCTCTCCAATTTGGTGCTTCCTATTTGGTTCAAAGATAATTTTGATTGTTCTTTTTCTCATATTCTACAGGTGAATGGTACTTCAGCATTAAGTTTAAACCACATTGAAGTTGTCAACCTCATCAAATGTAAGTCAAGACATTTTGCTTTCATTTATAAAAAATGGTTTCATTTTCATAAAGATTTTTTTTCAGATTGATGTGACTTGTAACTTAATGTTTCCAAGCCAACAAAATTTATTTTATCAAAATTAATTGATGTTATCATCACCACCATCAAATTTATAATGGTCTTCATTCTTTAATGTTATCATAACTTACATAGATTTATCTACTTGTTTATTAAATTACTCCAGATCTGCATAACACCTCTTTTCCCTGTCTTCATTATATTATCAATGTAGTAACTCTATATCCTCTATCTTGTGCAATGATTAGTGAATAAGGATTATAGCATGATATATTCATAACATCATATATATATTAACTATGTAATGTGAATAGTCTGGCTGCATATTTGAACTGCACTATATGCACCTATGATTACTGGCAGTAACTGCAAATGGTAGTTAGGTTATCTTACCTAGGTAATCTAATTAGTGTCTAATGTAAATTGGGTAGAAATAATTTCATGACAAAAGAGATTTCTCTGCATAAGAACCATTAGGTTGTATGATCTATAGGAAAAGCCTTGCACATTGAAGGCAGATCTGTAGCAAATCAGCAGAAATATTTTGAGGGGTTTTGTCGTGAGCGTTGTGTAAAAAAGAGAAGTGAGGATTTGTTCTTAAGTATATCTGTTGGAACTGAGAGCAACATGCAAGATTCTAGAACATAGGCACAGACAGGCATAGCTGTGTGGTTAAGAAGTTTGCTTCCTAATCATGTGGTTTTAGTTTCAGTCCCATTGCATGGCACCCTTAGCAAGTATCTTCTACTATGACTCTTGGCTGACCAAAGCTTTGTGGGTGGATTTCATTGACCGAGACTAAAAGCAGCCCATTATATATATATAGGGTGTTCAGGCTAAATTTGATTGTTTGCATGAGAGGAAAAGAAAATACAATATCCCTTCAAAAAATAAAATGTATTTTTTAAAAAATTGAAAAAAATATTAACTAGATTATGTCTAGAAGATGACCATTTACTCAAAGTAGCTGCCCTCAGCTTCCACCAGAGCCTCAAAATAACTCTGGTACTTGGCACATGTGTTCCTCACTAAGATCATATTCAAACACCTCCTTAATCTTTGGACACTAGCTTGGCCTTAGTGTTGCAAGCAGAATGCTTGGCGTCTTTCTCAGCTGTGCCCCATATGCAATAATCCATGGGATTACAATTGGGAGAATTTAGAAGCCAGAAATTGATGCTGGTGAAGTTATAGAAATTTTCTGACAACCATCTCTGGCTCTTTCTGGAAGGAGCTGAATCCTGTTACCACACATATGGCCTTCCAGCAGCAACTCTTTCCAGTCAAGGATTGACTACAGTCTCCAGCAGCTTCACATAGCCATCTGAACTGAGTTTAAGGCCCTGCTCAAAGTTGTGGGGATGAATTCTGGCATGTGAACACTGTCATGTTGCCTACTGTGTCCTTTCCTACTGGTCACAGCTTCATAGCCTCCATTGCAGCTGTCCATGTCATGTCTTGCAGTCTTTATAGTGTTCACAGAGCATCGGGAAACAGTCATGATGTCAGCATTTTGACACCTGGCATAAATCATTATGATACAGGTATCTATTTTCCAATATTCAGATGGCTTCCAGTCCCCCAAGTCAGTTAACTTTTTCTCAACTACAACTATAAACTTTATGATCTCCAACACCATTGACTATTCACCAATGCATCAAGCTGTTCTTAAAAAAAAAATTAAAAAGACGAAACACAAAAAAAAAAATGTCAAATTTAGCCCAAACACTGTAAGTATGTATGTGTGTGTGTGTGTGTGTGTGTGTGTGTGTGAGTGGTGTGTTTCTGTTTCATTATCTTTGCATGGTGGTTGTAAATGAGTGTAACTAGCATTATTCATTTTGAATCTTCTGTGAAAACACTTTTGACCATGGGGGAAATATTACCTTTCTTGGAAACAGGTAATAGCTGATGATAGGAAGGGCGTCTAGCATTAGAAAATTTGCCTCAATAAACTCCATCCAACCCATGCAAGCATGGAAAAGTGGACAATGTTTATTATAGTGTTAGATGTTAGAATGTCTTAAAGAAAGACAAGGAAGTTGTCATGGAGTCAGATGAAAAGAAGCTAGCTATTATATAGGTCCATCCATTATTAACTCTTATTTATATGAAACTCATTAATTGTCATTAAGTTAGGATTATTCTTTTCTCTTGCCAACCCTTACACAAGTAAGAGTTGGTGACAATAAGGGCATCTTGCTGTAAAATGTGTCATCAATAATTATATTCAACACATGTTAGCATGGGGGGGGGGATGGGTGTTGTGGTGGTGGTGGTTATGATGATGATGTTGATGTAGTAGCAGCAGCAGCAGCAGTAGTAGTAACAGTTGTAGTAGTAGTAGTGTCTCTTTTCTGGTTTGGTCTGGAGGAAGGCTCATGACCTTCACAGCCCTTCTGAGACTGGTGAGATTGATGATATAAATAGGGAACATTGAACAAATTAAATTGAAATAGAATAAAGAGAAACAAAGAACATATACAGGAAACATGGATTTATGTCCCATCTGGTGCTCTTTCTCTTTCTGGTCTAGCTTTAGATAATTGTGCTAGTAGGAACCCTACTTTATTTTCTCTGAAAATAAAGAGAATTAAACTAAATGACAGTTGTAGTTTAGGAATTGTGATCTGTGAACCTATCATAGCGGTTTGATTTCCTGTAAATCTATACATTATTCTTATTACATTTAGAACACACTGCTTCATCATTTCATTCAGTTATTCATTATACATATTGGTTAGTGTAGTATTTACCTCTGTATTTTACTATCAAACTTGTTTTCTAAATAGATTCATCACTAAGATATAACACTGGTTAACAGAGCTTTCAGATTGATATCCATGCATACTTATTAACTTATATACACATTTTAGCATAGTGTGTGTGTGTGTGATATAAAAAAAAATGCCGCTGTATTGTTTATAATTGGTGCAGACATGCCTATGTTGATAAGTGCATGCATAGCTATGCACTTTGCTTCCCAACTATATAGTTTTGAGTTCAGTCTCACACTGTGACACCTTGGTCAGGAGTCTTCTAATCCCTTGTGTGTGTATTTGGCTGACAGAAACTGAAAGAAGCCTCCCCCCCACACACACACGTATAAGAAGTTGAGATGACAAAGGAATAAACAATTATCTTATGAACTTCATTAGCTTACAGCTGTTTCTGCTACAGAATGCAGTGGACTCATAGTTGAGTGCTTGAGTATCACTTTATAACTTCACAGGTACTCAACTATGGTTTTAGGCTCCAATGAAGCTATAAGATACTCAGACACACAATTGACTCCACTGCAGCCTGTAGCAGAAACAGCTGTAAGCTAATGAAGTTCGTAAGATAATTGTTTATTCCCTTGCCATCTCAATTTCTTATTACTGCTCTGTAGCTAACTAACACTTTATTTTGAAGCATATGTATATTGAATTCTGGCCCAGGTTATTAGTATCACAAATCCCTGAGTAAAATACTAAAATTAAAAAAATCTCTCTTTTTCTCTCTCTATCTATATGTGTGTGTGTATATATGTTGTGAGCCCTTACCTTGCTCATAAGCCAGTAATGGTTGTCAATATGAAGAACATCCAGCTGTGAGAAATCTGTCTCAGTAAACTCCATCTATGAAAAAGTGAGCATTAAAACAATGATGATGATTATCTTTTGCTTTGAATATCTTTTGGTAGCTCTCAGTATTTTAAAAGTCTTGCTTCGAATTAATTATAATGATGCAAATGATATCTGTTCGTAGTATATATTCTTCATGATTCTATTCAGCATATACCCAGGACTTAATTAATTACAACTTTCAAGGTATCGGATTCATTCTGCACATCCGTTCTTCAATATGTCATGTACTTCAGGTCTGCTAGTTTTAACTAAAAACTCGAATTCTTTTAATGGAGTTGAAATAAGAGTAATTAATAGCTTGAGTAAACAGGAAAAGAATGTTAGTAAAATACTTTTGTTAAGTTTACTTGGCTTGAATCATTTCTGCTCTTTCATTTATTCATTTTTAGCTCTGTGGGTTTTTTCCCTTCGGCTAGTATGTGTTAGATGAATATGTTTTTCGGGCATTGTACAGCTAGATGTCCTTCCTGTTGGATGCTCTAATCTGTTTTATTTTTCAACTAAGTGATCTTCTTATTCCACATTTTTGAAGCATGAAACAAGCAAGTGACTTATTGACAGGACAAGTGACACAAAACCACCACTTGAGCCGTGTAATCTTTGTTTACGTGAGCAAACACACATGTGCATGTGCACACACAAATACACATGAATGTGTATGTAATATAAATATATATCATGTATATATAAATGTATATATGTTTCTTAGATAACGTATATATATATATATATACATGTGTGTGTTTGTGTATAGATTTATACAATATGTGTATGTATATATATATGTGTGTGTGTGTGTGTATTTATACACACATACACACACACACACACACACACACAAATATAATCATATATGTAGGAGTGGCTGTGTGGTAAGTATCTTGCTTACCAACCACATAGTTCCGGGTTCAGTCCCACTGCGTGGCACGTTGAGCAAGTGTCTTCTACTATAGCCTCAGGCTGACCAAAGCCTTGTGAGTGGATTTGGTAGACGGAAACTGAAAAGAAGCCCGTCATATATGTATATATATATATATATGTGTATTTGTGTGTCTGTGTTTGTCCCTCCCAACATCACTTGACAACCGATGCTGGTGTGTTTACGTCCCCGTAACTTAGCGGTTCAGCAAAAGAGACCGATAGAATAAGTACTAGGCTTACAAAGAATAAGTCCTGGGATCGATTTGCTCGACTAAAGGCGGTGCTCCAGCATGGCCGCAGTCAAATGACTGAAACAAGTAAAGAGTAAAGATATATATATATATATATGTATGTATGTATATATGATGTATGTGTGTGTGTATATTATATATATATATATATATATATATATATATATATATATATATATACATATCATCATCGTTTAACGTCCGCTTTCCATGCTAGCATGGGTTGGACGATTTGACTGAGGACTGGTGAAACCGGATGGCAACACCAGGCTCCAAATATACATATACATATACACACACACACACACACACACACACACACACACACATATATCGCACATGCACACACACACACACACACACACACACACACACACACACACTCAATCACTCACACATACACACACGATGGGTTTCTCTTTGGTTTCTTTCTACCAAGAGGAGTAGCCTACACTTGAAAAAGCAAATTATTTTACTTTGTAGTCATTTGCACTTAAGCAGTTTCTGAGATAACCAGTGTTGATAATGTAGAGATCAATTAAACATTGGTTGGATGTTATGTTGGCTGGAGAGAATGTTGGTAGTGATGTACAAGAAATATGCTTAGTGGAGTATTGTACATATTTGAAAGAATTGTTTAAATATTCTAAATAATATTGGCACAACATCCGCAAACTATGATTAATGGTAGGGTGGGTTTATTTATAGATTTATTGATATACATATCTATTTGTATTGCATATATGTATGCACACATATCTATACACTAGTTTCTGTTTTTATTAATGCCTCCTATAATTTTATTGATCCTGCACTTTTGTGCTAGAATTTTGAGCCAAAATTTTTTCATATCCTGATTTTTTAATCATTGCTAAGAATCACAAGGATCTACAAAACATCTGTGGCTTGAATTTTCTTTTAAGATACTGGGTACATGCTAAACATCTACCCTTTAATTATGAATAGCCTGTATTTTTTTAATACCATTTAACATCTGAAAACCTTTTCTGATGTTTATGTCGTGTTGTCTACACTTGGGACCAATCTGTATATCACTTATAGATGCATTCCTTTGCTAATACGTTTTATCCATAATACTTTTTTTTTCTTTTGCCAATTAGCTTAACTAATTACTGTACCATATTTAGTACTTTTGAGTTAGCACTCTTGTCTATTTACCAATTTATTTGATGCTTTCAGAAAACAGACACTCTTGCAATGAAAGACAATGTTCTCTAAATTTGTTTATTTGAGCCAGTCTTCTGTTAACACTTAATGCTATCGCTATCATACAACTACATTTCTCTTCGGTAAAGATACCTTTCTGTCTCCACTTACTCCTTGAGAGGAAAGGAGATATTTTTTTCTCTCTCCTGGTATCACATCATAATCTAGTAGCCTATTTAAGGCAAGCGGACACATTCCATTCTTGTGATGAGCTATATGTATTTTACTTATCTTTGCTCTACTTTCTAACCATAACATAATCTGCTTATTTAAGAGATAAATAATTCATATCAATAGGTTTAAGCAAATTCAAATAGTCTCTTTAAATCACTTCTACATTCAAGTTCATACATTTATGTTTACATATATTTTTATTTCATATACATAGAGAGTATGCTTTTTAAATTGAAACATTATTATTGTCTATAAAGCCTACCTTGTCACTACTGACACTGTTTACATAACTTATATACCCCATGTATTTGTATTTTATTAAATCCATGAATGTTAGACTAATTTCCTCTTTTATATTTTAAATGCTTATCACATTATTTATGTACTCCTCTCTCCTCCCCGCTGTCAAAATTACAGTTCTCAAGCAAATTTGCTTTTCCCACCAAACCTATATCAATTCACAGACATTCTATTGTTTCCAAGATTTCTCTTGCTTTATTCTTACAACTTCAAATACACTCACTGGACCATCTTGAACAACAGTGGATTGTTGGCAAGTTCAAATATACAGAAAAAGGAAAAGACAACACTTGGACAATACTGTATTGCAGTTTAATATTTAACCTATTATATAACCCTGCCTTTTGTTTACATTCATTTTCCTAAATAAATGAGACTTAGGAGTCAGATACCTCAAGTTCTTGTTTACTTTGAAAATAGCTGGATTTTCCTGTCTTTTATCATCATTGTTTGATTGTCAACTTCTCTACAGAATTTATTGAGGCAGATTTCGTTTTTTTCTGTGATGGGATGCACTTTCAACCACCAAACATTGCTTGTTTCCAATCAAGGTAATACTTCCCCGACTCCTTCAAACATGAACAACAAATATGAATGGACAGGGTTTCACTACAGATTGCAATCAAACAGTACTTCTTGTATAACAGTGATACATGTTTACAATTTGTGCATGATGCCAAGCTAGAAATACAAATGCACACACTTGTATGTGCACACACGGGCACGTGCATGCATACACACACACACACACACACACACACACACACACACACACACACATATGTGTGTATACAAAACAAATGCATATATGATGAACTTCCTGCTGTTCTCATCTGCCAAATCCACCCACAATCACATGGTATAGGTCAGCCCAGGCCTATAGTTGAAGTCACTTGCTGAAGGTGCCATGCACTAGCACATCACCCAAAACCATGTAATTGCTAAACAGACTTTTGAACTGCACAGCCATACAGATGATAAGCTATAGGACAGTGTTTTAACCTAAGTTCTGTCTACTAAAAATCCAATGTTCAGATTCCATGCTTATGTTTATGCTACCTTAACACCCACACTATAGTAAAAAAAGCTACTTATTAATTCCTCTGGAGTATGTGACTTTCACTAAAAGAAAGCATTTATTAAACTTTCACTGTCTAAAAACTTTAAAATTTTCATTTTAATACATTTTTATCAAAATGTGGTTTTCAAACTTCTTTTATTATTGGAGATTTCAACTACACATTAATTTTCATTCACTACAAGAAAGCAATTTTTGACACTGCAACATTGTTAGTGCTCCTTCTCTGTCTTTGCTCTCTCTGATACACTTTACAATACTACTTTCTACGCATATATCGGTTAAAGCGTTCCTCCAAATTATAAGTTTAATCTAGCATCAGCCAAATTATGTTGATTCCAGTATCCTTTCATATTCTTCATTTTTGAAGAAATAGAAAGTCAAAGCAGAAAAGTGGTTTTAATTTGCTTATGTCAACTATAATCAAATATAAACTTGTCTCAATTTATGTATCAGAAAAATTACACAAATTGGGAATCAAATGTATAAGTATTATTTAGGGATTGGTACAAACTGGGATGCCACCAGTTGTGATGATGAGAGTTCCAGTTGATCCAATTAACAAAACAACCTGCTCATGAAATTAACAAGCAAGCGGTTGAGCACTCCACTGACATGCATACCCATAACATAGTTGTCAGAGAGATTCTGCATGACAGAGTGTGACAAGGCTGGCCCTTTGAAATACAGGTACAACTTGTTTTTGCCAGCTGAGTATACTGGAGCAATGTGAAATGAAGTAACTTGCTCAAGGACACAATGTGCCACCAGGAATTGAACTCAACCTTATGATTGTGAGCCGAATACCCTAACCACTAAGCCATGCACCTTCACAGAAACAGTACCCAATGGGCAGGGCAATGTCTCTACTAGTATTGTATAACATGGTTTTATATAAACTATGTCAGTAAAACAAAAGTTTGGGATAGTCATGCCACTTGGTCATGCTCAATTCACGCAGGCAAGGACAACAATCTTTATGATATTGTCCCTTCACCTGACCTCCTTTTGCACCTTACACTCTTTCTATTTTGACATCTGTCCTACATAGTTTTTGTATTGACGAATTTATTTCCTCCAATGCCATCAATAAGATTAACTGATATTTTTAGATCTCAATAAATTATTTGAGAATCAAGAGTGTATATTATTATCATTACATAGGATTGTTATTGGTTCAGTTGATGGATGATTGAATTGTAGAAATAGATGTTAGGAAATGATCCTTCAACATTGTTAAAAGTCGTGTCAAGAAATGAAAAAAAAAAAGAAAGAAAGCTTTTATTTATGCTTTTATTGGAATTATTTATTGATTTTTTTTTTTTTTGGTTAACAAATTATCTAAAGGTTAAAACAAAGAAACAGCCAGACAGTCATTATTTCATTTGAGTGATTTTGTGTGTGTGTGTGTGTGTATATGATGATGAATGATGATTGCATGGAGATGATTTCATTTCTCTCTTATGATGTAGGTATATTAGTAGTGTAGGCGTGTGTGTATGTAAAAGAGAGTATATGATTATGTGGATGTCTGTTTGTGCATGTGTGGACATTTTCCACTTGTTATATCTATGTGTGTACAAGCATAGATCCATGCTTGCGCACACACTAGGAGCACGCGCGCGCACACACACATACCCTCTCTCTTCTCAAGTGTGTGTCTCCTTTTTACATTTCCTGCTATTTCTTTTTCCTTTTTTTTCTGTCTACCTTACACTTCTCTACACTGTCTACCTTACACGTCTGTCTGTCTGTCTCTGTCGTGTATTTGTTAGGTAGTTTTATTTAAAGATATTACACATCTCAAAAGCAGCTTGCTTCATATTCATCCTGTAATCTTACTTGCAAGGAATAAATAGATTTTTGATGTGTTTTACAAAATAATTCTTGTCCTCATTTCTTCATTAGACAATCCTTGTTAATTGTTCCTCTGTTGGAACAATAATCTTACTATATTTTCTCTGAAGACTTACAACAACCATTTTGTTTGTTCTCTCCTTCTTACCCATCTTATCACATTGATATTTGAGACATTTTAACTTAAACTTCTGTATTCATCTGTTGGAAGGCTCTGCTTTTTTTTTTTTTCTTTTTTTGTTAATTTTATTTATATGTAATCTTTTAATAGACAATTCTGAAAGCTACTTTGTATACTAACTGCAGTAAAACTGTTCATGGTTGTGTGTGTGTGTGTGTGTGTGTGTGTGTGTGTGTGTGTGTGTGTGTGTGTGTGTGTGTGTGTATGCATGCATGCGCGCGTGTGCGTGCTTTACCAACACATTTCTAAGTCCATACTTTGCATTTAATTTCTGGGCTTCAATTAGATTTTTCTTTCTGAACCTGGACGGTGGTATGTCTAAGTCAGTGGTGGTAGATAGGAACAGCTGTAAAAGTAGTGCCTTCATATTAGTAACCATCAATGCCTCAACCAAGGTAGGGCAGTTGCATTTCTTCAAGCATCTACAGGTTTTTCTTGGGAATGTTTCACGCATTAGTACAAGTTGGAGACAGGAATGGCATTTTAGACACACATTGGGATTGTGTGGTATTAACAACAGGAGTGGTAAGCTGTAAAAGCTTCACAAGCCTGCTCAGACAGTTCCAAGTCTGACAAGTGTTGCGTGGATTTCTCAAATACACTCATATAGACATGAAGCAACTACATCAGGTCCTCCAGATTATATTTAGACAGCATATTTGTTAGGTCAGTGCATAGAGATAGTGTAGGGGGTCCACACTTTTCAACTGCATAGGTGTCCTAGATAGTATGCACAAACTGGCATCTATTTGCTGGAGGCTGAACATCTCATTCTTGGTGTGCAAAATGTATAGCAATGGGATTAGCAAATTAATTAAGCTGCTGTTAGTGGTGGGAGAGATAACCAAAAACTAGTGATGAGTCACTCTGAAGTGTAGAATATATATATATATATATATATATATATATATATATATATATATATATATACATATAGTGAAGGCACATATCCTAGTGGTTTGGGTGTTGCACTCATGACTACTAGATCATGAGTTTGATTCCTGGACTGGGTAGTGTGTTGTGTTCTCAGGCAAAACACTTCATTTGATGTTGCTCTGTGATCATTTTGACATCTGATGCGTGACACACTTGTGCAACTGTACAGGCAAAGTCCATTTGATGGTTGGGAGTGGTTGAGGGGAGGGGGCTAATGTACAACACATACATTTGGTCACTATAAACAAATCATCTGTGCAAGTTGTTCAGCAAAAAGACGAACACTCATACGTTGCCTTCAACGAGGTATTTCATCATAGAAAAGAATAAATAAATGTGGGATTAAGTGAGCTAAGATGTTTTGACCAATGATTTGTGACCATTTTTTGTTAATGCCTAACACGAAAGCGGCATTGTTAGAACTGAGATATGTGCTCTTAAACATAAGGGGTAGACACCTGCTATTAGTCAACCTCACTTTGCTCAACTGTTATGAACCAACAGCAGTAATGAACTTGAGAGATTGCAGTGATCTTTTATGCCTTTCTTCACAACTGTCATGGTCCGTGGTAGTAGAGGAAAGTACTGCAAAAAGTCAACAAAAATAAAGGAGAGTTGGCTATAAGTTGTTGTATCAGGGGCATACTGCTTAGTCTGAATGATCTGTTTTAGAAGCTTTATGTATACATGCTCAACTTGTTTGTAAAGGACATCTGCAACTGGCAGTAGAATAGGAAAATTCCTGGTTCTGTGAGTTAGAGAGAAGTACTACTGAAGAAGGGTGAAAACATGGGGTGCATTATTGATAATATCTGGTTTGTAACCCTGCTCATTGCAGAATGGAAGTTCTGAGTTTAGAGCTAGCAAGGGTCAATGTCTTTGCTAGATGTTAACCCTTGTCATCAGTAGTGGAGTCAGAAAAGTACTAGATTGTGTGATTCCAGGCAAATTTAGCCATTACAAGTTCCACCTCATGCTGTACATCATAGACAGCATATGTAACAAACTTGGCTTTGATGAGGCTCTGGTCATTTTTGATTAATCAAGAGCCTTCGATAAGGTTGGCAGGTATTTTCAATGAAGCCAGTTTCAGCCCAATTTTTCCAAGGTTGGATCACTTCTTTGTACAATGACCATTACCAATGATCAGACATAGTGCAACTGTTCTGAATCCTGCTCCTCTTGGCTAAACCAACATCAACTTTGAGAGGGAGGTGCTGCCCTCTAAGGGAAGTGAGAATGGCTCATATAGCCTTAGTAAATGAGCCAACACTCAGCAGGTGCTTGTTGGTTGGGTAATACAGCTGTGAGAGCTTACTTTGTAAGTCGAGACAGTACTGGATCTTTGGGGTACTTTGATTGGGCCTAGGTTGCACTCCTCTTTCTGAGGATGTTATCACATATTTGTGTATTATACATCCTGTCACTCTTCACCCATTTTGATTTCGATGTGAATTACATCAATTTATTAACCTGTCTTTATAACCTTCTCCTGCATCACCCTTGTAACAAAGAAATAATTATGAAATTAGTTAAATATTAATCTCTCTTGCATATAGTCTTTAAAGAAAACATAATACTGCTGTAATCCTATATTAATCTTTAATCCACTGTTAACTTTACATGAATATAAATTTAATGTTTGTGTTCTGTGTGTGTGTTTGTGTAAGAGAAGGGTTTAACCACAATTACAGAGTTATGTATTTGTTAGATAATATATTTTACCTCTGTTTCTTCTGCAATACAATATAAATATCATAACTGGCTGAAAATTCAAATACCACCCCTTCCCCTCCTTAAAATATCACTAATTACTTTTCTGCTTATTTAGATATTTAAACAATGAGAAAGAGAAGAGTGTGAATACGCGTTTTTATTGTTAATCATATCTGAAAGCCATTTCATTAATGATTGCTACAGTGGTTGTGTGCTTATTCTTACAGAATTATGCTTGAAAACTAGTTTTGCCTGCACCAACTGTATTATTTGGTTGACTTTACTGAAACTAATTAAGCACAAACACTGCTGATGTATATGTGTGTGTGTGCACCTATCTGGCTATGAACTAATGATCATAAGTGATAATATTGTAAGTGCTAATGGTGGTTGACTTGGTTGACTGGTTCTGTACAAAAGCTATCCATTGCCAATGTATTCAACAATTGTTTACAATACTGTGTTGATCAGAATCATTTCATTTCATTTATTTATTTATTCTCATATCTATGCTTGAAACTCAACTATATTTAGACCACCAATTTTCGGCTTATATAAAAGATAACTTATTTCTCCTCTCTTATGAAACTGCCATTAAACTTTCGGCAAACGAAATACATTTCATATTCTATCTTTAATTTTTCTTACATCAGTTTAAAACCTGTCCTTTTGATGTGAATTTTATTAGTTCATATGTGTGTGTGTGTGTGTGTGTGTGTGTGTGTGTGTGTGTGTGTGTAAAACACAGATAGATACAGTTATAGGGTTACACATCTCCATCAACTCCTCAATTAGACTAATTTGCCCCACAAATTCATTGCATATATAAATATGTGCTTGTGGGAATGTGTGTAGTTGACTATTGTTTATTTGGTTGGTAGGGTTAATTAATGAGATTTATATGTAGGCATGGCTACAGAATGCAGAAGTTTGCTTTCCAACCACCGTGGCTTCTGGTTCTCTCTTATTACATGGCAACTTGGGTAAGTGCCTTCTACAATAGCTCCAAGCAGACCAAAGACCTTGTGAATGGATTTAATAGATGGAAACTGTAAAGCTATCATACATACACACACATGCATATGTGTGTGTCTTCTTGTCTTGAATTAGTGTGATAGCTGAAAAGAGCATCAGCTGATAAATGTTTATCTATTTGTTTTTTTTTTATTTCTTACCTAGATGTAAATCTTAAGATATAAAACCTGACACTTGTGCCTTTCTGAAAGTTGATGGTGACATACATGCAATGAAAATGGTCACATGAACCTTACCTTTGTTCCACTGTACAGCATTATTTAATATTTAGAAGGTAAAAACAGTGTTATGTGACTTCTAATAGGGAAGGTTTATCTGTTTCTGTTGATAATATCAGACAGGTGTAGTTGTATGTGTTTGATACATTTATTCCAAAAAGATGCTCTTAATTTCTCATGACCCCTAGTCTTGAAGACTACATAGATATATGTTTAGCTATACCTGACTCCTCACTAAAAGTGCATGCTATCCTCATAAATTCTGTTTGCATACTGAAGGCGTGGTTAACAAACAGATAAATTTCTTTTTGTTGATAGTTGTATCTAAATGTGCAGTTTTTTTAATGCTGTTTGCATATTAGATTATAAAAAAGATGAAGTAAATATGAGCTGGAGCCCAGAGATATCGAGTGATATATACATGTATATGGTAATATTTATCCCTTCTTAAAAGTAGATGTTATATTACAACAGAGACTACTGCATTATTTAATCCCATGAGAGAACCTTTCATTTGGACGTGTGGTGCATAAAATTATAATCATCTGTGGCAATAGTGGGTGATTTTCTCCTGCTAGGGATATAAATATGAGTGCTTATATGCACCACAAGTTCATATGAAAGGTTCTCTCATAGTAAATAACACAGTATTCTGTGTTCTAACGCAACATCCACTTTTAAGTGAGGATAAATATTACCTTTTTTATTAATTTTGCTTCTGTCACAATTAAACATTATTATTATCATATATATATATATATATATATATATATATATATAGACTGAGAGGTAAACAGATAAGATAGATATACATATAGGAGAAAAGATCACACTGTTCTGGTTATGAAGTGCATATGCGAAATGTTTGGTTAACCTTTCAATGGCTAAATGATAGAAAATATATGAGGTGAAGGTTGAATGGGAACAAGTAGATATGGTTTATATGATGTAGGGTTCGGTCATTGCGGAAATGCAGTGTTATCTATGCAGGCATAGATATTTGATTGGAGTTGTACAGACCAATGACAATTCTTCTTACTGAAGCTGATAGGATCATTGTATTTTTTGGTTGGTTCATTATGATTCTTCTTCTTCTTCCCACTGTTTTCCATACTGGCATAGGCTGGATGGTTTGATAGGAGCTGGCAAACAGGAGAGCTGCACCAGGCTCCAGTCATCTGTTTTGGCATGTCTTCTATGGCTGGATGCTCTTCTTAACACCAACCACTTTACAGAGTGGAACCTGGTTTAGCTCTCCAGCTTGCCACCTCAGGTCAAACCATTCAACCCATATCAGCATGGAAAATGGATGTGAAAGGATGATGATGATGATGATAATGACAATGTCTTTTTTTTTTTAACATTTGTGTGTCTGTTGAAGTTAGGTAAACGATACTGGAAGCCAAGCGTAGTAATAATAATATGAAATTGCTTTGCTTTAAGTAGGCTTTCTGTCTACTGGAGTTGAATCTATATAATTTTTAACAACTTCTTTTCTATCTCTGTCGCACTTCAGCAACTTACTATTCCTCAACTGAAGGAATTGGTTATTTCCCTCATTTCTATTACAAAACCTAACACCTCATTGTTGTTATATCATTGCCATGTTATCATCATTCAACCCTATTTCACAATAATTCTTGTATAATTGCCAATTATATGAGCTATCTACTATACCATGTTAATCACTATAGCATTTCAGTAGATCTCTCAGCTGTAGCCTCTCTCTGTTGTCGTGTTTCCCTTATACAATACAAGCAGCTGTAAGCAGACATTTATATCCCATGGATTATTTCTTCGTCTGACTTAGGTGATTTGTTTTGTTTGGTGTTTTCTACATATTCTCTATATTGTATGACAAATAATCTACAGGTTTGCCCTACCTTGTTGAACAAAACGCTGACGAAGTTATAAGATGGAAAGATTTTCACTTTAATTTGATTTCATTTATTATTTTTTAGTATGTGTGTATAATAATAATATTAATAATAATAATAATAATAGAAAAAAAATGCTTTCTAATTGATGTATCAATACCAGCAGATGACAACGTTTCTCTAAAAGAAATGGAAAAACTTTCAAAATACAAAGACCTGGAAATAGAGATAACTCGAATGTGGAATCTAAAAACAGAAACAATTCCTATCATAGTAGGTGCCTTAGGTATAATAAAAAAATATTCAGACAAATACATAACAAAAATAGCAGGACTTACAAATATATATAACATACAGAAAATTGCACTACTGGGTACTGCACACATCCTACGCAAAACACTTTCAATACAGTAAACATAAGAGCACCACAGCAAACCACAGCACATACCCAAGGCGCACAGAGCTGCGCTCGGTAGTGAAGTGAAAGCACGTTATAAAAATAAAACTACTGAATAATAATAATAATAATAATAATAATAATTATTATTATTATTATTATTATTATTATTATATAGAAAGATGAGTTAAGAAAAAAGTTAAGAACTCATCTTTCTATATATTACATTTCTGCTGAGTTTATCAGTCCTCTCTATAAACTATTATTATTATTATTATTTAGCAGAAGCAACAGAGTGACTCATGCGCTGAGAGTTTGGTACGTTAGCACCTGTGTGTGTGTGTGCGTGTGTTACAAAAAGTAGATTGTAGCCCAGGCTGTTATAATATTAATGTGATTCTCATACAATAATAAATATAGCATTAATATGATAATAAACATTGGCAGATATAAACTCAAACAAGTGTGCATACATATACAAAGTAGAATTATAACATATACACAGCAGAACTCAATATTTAGCAGATGGTAGTATTTGGATACTCCTTGAAAATATGCTAATTATAATCCTATATACTTTGAAGATACTACATGACTGTCATTTTTTGTTTTATTTTATTTATTTTTTTGTGTGTATGTATTATCATCACCATCATCATTTTAAAGCCCACTTTTCCACGCTTATATGGGTCAAATGGTGTTTTTGAGGTACATATTCTATGGCTGAATACCCTTCCTGTCACCAACCCTTAGTTCTGTCGAAGCAAGATGAATATTTCTCCATGGCCAAAGTTGTATCCACTGAAGATTGGAAACAAACAACATGGCTTCTACGATGGAGACGCTCATTTACAGCTATCACGTGATGTCAAGACAAAGAGACACAAATACATACATATACAACTGGCTTCTGTTAAGTTTACATTTACTCTTTTACTTGTTTCAGTCATTTGACTGCGGCCATGCTGGAGCACCGCCTTTAGTCGAGCAAATCGACCCCAGGACTTATTCTTTGTAAGCCTAGTACTTATTATATCGGTCTCTTTTGCCGAACCGCTAAGTTAAGGAGACGTAAACACATCAGCATCGGTTGTCAAGCGATGTTGGGGGGGGGGGGGGCAAACACACACACACACACACACACACACACACATATATATACATATACATATATACAACGGACTTCTTTCAGTTTCCGTCTATCAAATCCACTCACAAGGCTTTGGTCGGCCCGAGGCTACAGTGCCATGCAGTGGGACTGAACCCGGAACCATGTGGTTGGTAAGCAAGCTACTTACCACACAGCCACTCCTGTGCCTACTTACCAAAACTACTCAAGTGGCTTTGGTTGGCCTGGGGCTATAGTAGCAGACACTTGTGCAAGGTGCCACACAGTGGGACTGAATCCAAGACCACTTGGTTTGGAAGCAAGTTTCTTAACTACACAATTAGAACTACCCAGTTATGATACTTACTGAAGGACAAGCATCTCCTCATTTGTTCACTACAAGAAATGTAGGTAGTACAATGCTATAGCTGGCCTTCTACACCAGAAAACCAGCATCATGGGATTAGGGTGCATGCATAAGGGCTTAAAACCTCTCATGTTATGAACACAAGGCCAAAGGGAAGATTTAAGGACACATTCCACCCATGTCTACTACTATTGCTTAACATTTTCTAGTTGGACACTATGTT
Source organism: Octopus bimaculoides (assembly GCF_046866305.1). Classification (NCBI taxonomy): domain Eukaryota; kingdom Metazoa; phylum Mollusca; class Cephalopoda; order Octopoda; family Octopodidae; genus Octopus; species Octopus bimaculoides. The sequence goes on from NC_142932.1 coordinate 74,996,845, forward strand.
GCCAAGATCTGGCCCCATATGTATGGATATGTAGTTGTTATAGTTGTCTGAATAGAGACCAACTCTGATCCTACAGGCTTATGACCAAAGCTGTTCTCTGTATATATGTATACACATGTATTTGTGTGTATGTGCAGGTATACATGCATATGTGCTCTCTCTCTCTCTCTCTCTCTCTCTCTCTCTCTCTCTCTCTCTCTCTCTCTCTCTCTCTCTTATATATATATGAAATTAATTTGTGTGAAAATCAATAAAGAGAGTATGCCATCTAATGAGAGTCTAACATTACTATAGATGCTTCATACGACATGCATTATATATGCTACTAATAGTTTCGTGTGCATAAGTATGTTCACCAGTCACTGATTGAACTATCCAACCAAGAGGTTTACGTTTAAATAGAGAACAGGTGTGAAACGATACGAAGGCAAAACGTACCTAATGGAAGATTCCACCAAGATGGGTGAATGAATAAAAAAAAAACCCCAAAAAACCCAATTCTTTAAAATAAATAAAAAATAAATAGAATCTTTGTACTTTTCATCTTCATTCATGCATTTACAAGTTTTTATTATATTTCAATAGATCTTTTAATATATATTGAACATACCCTTTAACTTTTTATAATTTTTATTTATTTATTTATTTTTAAAAAATTGTTTGTTTGTTTTTTTATTCATTCGCCTATCTTGGTGGAATCTTCCATTAGGTACTTTTTGCCATTGTATCACTTCACTTCTGTCCTCTATTTGAACATAAACCTCTTGGGTGGATAGTTCAATCATTGCCTGATGAATGTACTTATGTATGTGAAACTATTAATAACACATATAATGTATGTAGCATGAAGCATTTTAGCAATATATATATATATATATATATATATATATATATATATATATATATATATATATATATATATCTCCATATATCCATATCCACCTCCCAACCTCATGCTTCTAGGTTTGGTTCCATTGTGTGGCACCTTGAGCAAGTGTCATCTACTACAGTCCCAAGTCAACCAAAGCCTTGTGAGTGGATTTGGTAGATGGAAACTTAAAGATGATCAGCACACACACACACACGTGTGTGTGTGCTGGGCATCTTTAAGTTTCCATCTACCAAATCCTGTGATACAATGCAGGATGCAGAAAACCTGTGATACAATGCAGGAATGCAGGATACAGAGAAAAGAGTTAGAGAAAGCTGGAGAGGATGATGATGATATAACTTAATACTGAATGGGCTGAGGGAGAGACTAGTTGAGAGAAATCCAGTTGTCTATTGCCTTCATTTGCAACAGCAGTCATTGAAAAAAATCTGAGGATTCTCAGGAAAATAATGCCAAGTTTTTATTTACTATTGCATTTTATTGATATTTATGAAACATAATTTATCTTTATTTACATGTTTGTGTGTATTAGGGTCTGTTTTAGTTTCCACTCTCTCTCTTTATTTCTCTCTCTCTCTCTCTCTCTCTCTCTCTCTCTCTCTCTCTCTTGCCTTATTTGCATGTTCACCTCAAAATGATATTTTTAAATAAAAGAATTACAGTTTTTATTGATCAATATCTGAAGGGTGAAAGCAGATAGTTGGCATTATACTGTATTGTGCAGTCAGGCCTACTTACTGAACAAAACTCCTGTCGTTTATGTTGCTATCTCTCTGTCTAGATAGAACTCTTTAGTGTTTCTCTTCCTGTATGGATTATTCTGAGAAGATCTTGCCCATTTGCATCAATACCCTAAATGGTCTTACATGACCATTCGTTCAATACTTTATACCTTTCATGTAACTGCATTGAGGAAGCATATCTGTTATATGCAACAGAAGCAATATTAGATTAAAATTGCTATTTGTTTGCCATACTGAATGCAAATACATTGCAAAAAAGCTAATTTACAGCAGTATTCCTCTTGACATAATATCTCTTATGGATGTACCATATTTAAAAATGCTGCTACTGATATATATATGTGTTTTGAAACACATCAAGAAGACTTGTCTGCCACAGCAGAATTGATACAGGTGCTTGTACCACATAGAAAGCACTGGTGCTGGTGCCATATTAAAAGCACCCAGTACACTGTGTGGAGTGGTTGGTGTTAGAAAGGGCATCCAGACCTAGAACCCATGCCAGAACAGACAGTGGAGCCTGGTGCAGTCCCTGGCCTTACCAGCTCTGGTCAAACTGTCCAACCCATGCCAGCCTGGAAAACGGGCATTAAATTATGATGAAGTTAATGAATACATCCATAAGTGACATCTCCAGATAAATACCACATTAAATTGGTATGATGTATTTTGTATCGTACACAGGTGGCTATTATAAAGCCTATGTCTGTAAACAAAGTTGTAGTAGTTAATTGTATCATATATAAACAAGAGCACTCGGAGAGTGCAAACCTCCGCCAAGGCAACACCAATGTCCTCAATGATTAACCGAAGATGACTTTTAAAACGAGAATATCTGAAATAAGCTCAACTGCTCTCACAAATGAGAATACTAAAAATGAACCCGACCACTCTCAAAAATTAAGTAAAAAAAAAACAGGAAAAATAATCCAGAATCCTTGTCTGGTATCAGATTGATCACAAAAAACATCCCTGAGAGTTTCATCCAAATCCATGCAGCAGTTCTTATCCATGGACAAACAAACAAACAAACACAACTGAAAACAATACCTCCGCCTTCACTAGGGCAGAGGTAATAATCCCAAGAAGACTTACTAATCCATGAAGAATGAGATAGGAAATTCATATTGGCAGAATATGTACTTGGAAGAATGAGGTATCAAAGTAAAAAGAAGTTCATGCTGAAGTACCACCTTGAAAGGTGAAAAATATTGACCCCACTACTTAGGTTTTTGAAGTCTGGTTCTTGTTCTATTTGTCTCTTTCACTGAACTGCAGTTATGGGGAGATAAACAAACCAATACTGGTCGTCAAGAAGTGTGTGTGCGTATGACAAAGATACACATATGTATAGATATGCGCTCGCATGCATACACATACACACACACACACACACAGAGGCTTTCACACAGTTTCCATCTCCCAAATTCCCTCACAAGATATTGGTTGGCCTGGGACTATGGTAGAAGACACTTGTCCAAGGTGCCATGCTGTGGGACACAACTCAAAACATGGTTGCAAAATGAGCTTCTTAACCATACAGTTATGCATGTGCCTATACCATATCTGTATTAGATAACATATTTCTTTTAAATTAACTTCATATATACGCTCTTTTACTCCTTTACAATTTTCAGCCTGATTCAGCTTATAAGCTGTGGCCATTCTGGGGCACTGGCATTGATGTTACTTGGATTTTCATAGCCCTCTCTCTGTGGTGGGTTCCTGGTGAAGCAGGGAGTTAAGATACTAATACCCTTATTTGTATTCCTTGCCATCATGTTAGTTTGTCTGGGACCTTATATAAAGAGATGCTCAGCATTTATTAAACCCCTCTCCACACCTGTAGATCTCTTAAAAGTATTGAAGAGTTGGGGGTCTTAGAGCACTATTGGATCTTGAATGTAGATGGGGGAGGGTGGAACCTTTGGTGCAGTGCGGTGCTGTCTAAAACAGGGATTGACTTTGTAGCTTTCAGACCGAGGTTTGGCACTAGACACTCCCATGCATATTTATATATGTATACATTGTATTGAATCCTATTTGTATTAAATCTAATTTTGATTTAACATCTTTTTCTCTTCCATTTTTCTATAATTGTTTATGGTATTTTTATCCCTATAACGATATTTTTCAACACATATATATATATATATAGTTTGTGTTTGTGTACAAATGTATATACTAAGAGCAGGGCATGTACAACAAAAGTGTATTTACACAGCAAACTGTAGTGGCTTGTATTATGTTTTTCTTAACAATACAAACATACAGATAAGATATCCTCCCTCTCTCTCTCTCTCTCTCTCTCTCTCTCTCTCTCTCTCTCTCTCTCTCTCTCTCTCTCTCTCTCTCTCTCTTCCTCTCTTCCTCTTTCTCTCACACACACACAAACACATCCACAAATCCAAATATGATGGAGTGGCTGGAGGAGTGGAAGTAGGGAGGAGATAAGATATCGAGAATCAGTGGGTGGGGTTGTGTTGGATTACAGGTTACTCAAACTTTGTATTGAAGCATGTCAGTGTGTGTGTGTGTGTGTGTGTGTGTGTGTGTGTGTGTGAGCATGTTTGTGAATGGACGTTTTGTGTGTGTGTGTGTGAAAAGAGAAGGTAATCAGTGTGAACAAGTTAGTGGAAGTACTGAGGATACTGACAATGCGAAGTGGGTCAGTGTCTGAGGGTGTGAACTAGTGTATGAGGGTAACAAATGAGAGAGTTTGACTTCCCTAAACATAGCTTCTAAATCTCTTCTCAACAAACTTTCTATTGCCTTAACCCTCTAACATTCAGTTTTCTTAATCATACACTATCTCATAGCTTTGAGATCTCAATCATTTGATTGTTTAATTTTACAATGGCGTAGGGTAAGTGTGAAAAGCTGGACATGGCCAGTTTGATCATAGAAAAGGTAGATTATTTGGGCTGGATATGGCTGGTTTAAATGCTAAAGGATTAAAAAATTAGAGAATTAGAGATCACATAATCAGAACAAAAACATTGTAATTCAGTGAAAGAGCTCGACCTACTAGTAGTAGCAAGCAGCAGCCAAATTTTCTTAAATCACACCCTGCCATTTTTAAAAATAGAAGGACTGGCTAAATAATATAGCTCTAACTATATTATTTCTCAATAAAAGATAGGATGGTCATGAATAGAACACCTTTGAGCATTGAGTATATATGATTACATTATTAAACATCATTCATTTTTTTAAAATATAAGGAGTTAAATTACAACATTAATTGGTACGCAGTAGCAAACAGTTCACTGCTGTATTCAGTCCACTTGTTCTAAATAGGCATTGTGTGGAACTTCACTCCTGCTATATCTATTCACCAAATTGTAAACTGGTATCATGTAGAGGTACAATTTATTGTTGTACCCAGTCTACTAAACTGTACATAGGTGCTATGTAGAGGTACAGCCCACTAAACTGTAAATAGGTACCATGTAGAGGTGCAGTTTATTGTCACATCCAGTCCCACAAGCTGTAAACAGGTATCATGCAGAGGTGTGGTTCACTGATGTAGCCATTTCCCCAAATTATAAACAGGTACCTGTTCACCTATTTGGTACTTATTTTAATATTATTGCTTGTAGTGAGTTAAAACCTCAAACCACAAAGGTGCAAAGCAAGTCTCTTAACCACATAGCCATACCTATGTCTAGTTTATCTGTATTATTTCACTAAGATATTAGACACACTGATAGATAATAGCTACTTCAAGAGATGATAGATGCTGAAACTGGATCAGCCACATCCTCCAAAACGATCAAGAAAGCGATTGTATGTTGGCTCTAAAGTGGAAGCTTGAAGGGGAAAAGAGTAGCAGAGTGCCCATAAAACCACAAGGTGAAGGACCATTGATGAGGAAAGGAGACAGAAAGGGTGGGAGGCTGGAATGAGACAGAACAGTGACAGAAAACAGAACTGATTGGAGAGATTGTGTTGTAGCCTTATGTGCCTCATGACAGAGACAACTAACTAACTTCAAGAACTGAGAGGAATTTTATATGATAAACTTTTATGATGTCACTTTTCTTTCGTGGACAAATAAAGGACTGCTTATTTTTATTATTTGTAATTATAATATGTCTAATAACATTGACATATTTAGATTTTGTCTCTCCTTTTTTTCTCCTAATTTTGTTTTTTCTTCGTAAACATCAGAGCTACCTTATGCAGTCTAACTGGTTTAAAACTTACTGAAATTGTTTTAACTAAGCTAAATTTCATCTATTATTAATAATAATAATAACAATAATAATTTCAAATTTTGCCACAAGGACAGCCGTTTTGGGGGAGGAGATGTGTCAGTTACATAGACGCCAGTCTTCAACTTATTGACCCTGAAATGATGAAAGGCAAAGTCCACTTTGGCGGAATTTGAACTCAGAATGTAGCAGCAGATGAATAATGAAGCAGTGAATTATTTTTGTAATTGAAAATGTTTTAGCATTGACATTACACAACTTGAAAATGTAAATCTAAAATGCTCATTGCTTTTTTCCTAACTTGTATACACATATGCACACACATGCACATAATCACACACACTCACATGCACACAATATCACACACTTGCACACACACACACACATGCTGTTTTTTGTTACATGTTCATCGTGTGTTTGTGTTTTAGATTCAATTTGATATCCACATATTTTAGAAATAATTCATAAAGGAAATGTGTGAAGTCCTCCCACTGGTAACGAGGAGGAAAGCAGTAGTTTTTAGATTATGTTAATTTGTCTGGCTATTTCTGGCATTGCCACACCATTAAACAGCGGAAATATATTTCAGAAAAATTGCTGGTAATTTGACTCAGGCCTAGTTAAACATGATTATTGTCTAGTTTATTATTGGTTATAAGAATCTCAGACCATTAAGTGCCTGCTTCACGACTTGCTTCCTGAATTTCTAGTCTCTGCATTATTAAACCATCATTAATAGTTGGACTAACTGAAACAAACGAAGACTCCTGGTTAAGATGTGGTGTAAAGAACAACAACGTCATCTCAAGAAATTGTGGATCTGATGAAGAAATATAAAAATCTAGAAGTAAATTCAGCTTGAGACTGCTTAGAAGCAACAGAGAGGTTTATAACAGTGTGGTAAATGAAGTTTTGGGTGAAAAAGTCTTGTGCTATTAGCGCTGAAAGCACTTGTGGCATACACACCTTTCACCTGATATATACATATATATATATATATATATATATATATATATATATATATATATATATATATATATATATACTGTTAATATGGAAAACAAAGAATTTGAATATTCAAACTTGCTGCTTGGTTTATTCATAATAATTGACACATGTTTCGATCATATCATTTGAAAATTACTGCATATTTATATGCAGAGGTTTATGCATAATTTGTACTTTATCTTCAGGGTGAATATGTCATTGTTCAAGAAGTAATTTTCCCCATTAGTTTGAATCAGGCTTGGAAGTGGTAATAGTAAATCATGTTGTTCGACGTTGAGTTGCTATTCACAACTGATTGCTTCTGTAAAAATCTGGTAGCATCAGCAGCAGTCTTTGTTGATGTTGACAAATTTTACTGGACCAAGGTGTTTTCTTTTGAATTACGGACCAGTAAAATGTGTCTATGTCAACAAAGACTGCTGCTGGCGTTACCAGATTTTTACAGAAGCAATCAATTGTGAATAGCAACTCATCGTTGAACAACATGATTTACTATTACCACTTCCAAGCCTGATTCAAACTAATAATAGGGAAAATTACTCCTTGAACAACAATGACATATCTATTCACCCTGAAGAGATTGTACAAATTATGCATAAATCCCTGCAGCATTTTGCAATTGATATGATGGAAACACATGTTGGACAATTATTATGAATAAACCAAGGAGAGAGTCTGAATGTTCAAATTCTTCATTTTCCTTATTAACAGTATTGTGATTTTACACTCTAAGTAGCCAGGAAACAAACTGCAACATCAGATGGTAGTTTTTAGGAAATATACCATAAATTTGACCATCGGAAGAAACCAGCCTTGGTACTTTACATAGAGTAACACGTTATCTGCCTAGATATTTATATTCCTCCATATATATAATCAGCAGCAGCAGTATCTTTTAATGTCCATTGTCCATGCTGGAATGGGTTGGATGGTTTGACCAGGCTGGTAAGCCAAGGGGCTGCACCAGACTCCAGTCTGTTTTGGCATGGTTTCTACAGTTGGATGCTCTTCCTAATGCCAACCACTACGAGAATGTAATGGGTTCTCTTATGTGTCACCGGGACAGGTGCAAGTTGTGTGACACCAGTATCTGCCATGACTATGATTTCACTTGGCTTGATGGGTTTTCTTTTTCAAGCATGGCATATTGTCAAGAGTCTTGGTCATTTGTCATTGCCTCTGTGAGGCCCAACACTCAAAAGGTGCTTTTACGTGTCAGTTATGTGACACTGACATGGGCTATGACTATGATTTCACTTGGCTTGACAGGTCTTCTCAAGCACGGCATATCACCAAAGGACTTGGTTACTTGTCATTGCCTCGGTGAGGCCCAAATTCAAAATACGCACGCACGCACACATAGTGAAGGTGTGTGACTTAGTGTTCATGGTGTTGTACTCATGATCACAAGATTGTGGTTTCAGTTCCTAGATTGGTCAATGTATTGAGTTCTTAAGCAAAACACACCCTTTCACATTGCTCTGTAGTCATTTTGACATACCATGCATCTGCACAGGTAATGTTGATATGATGAAGGGTGTGAGCTAATGTACCGGATAAACATTTGATCACTATAACCAAATCTTGTATGCAGGTTGTTCTGCAAGAAATTGTAGACCCCTCATCTTCCATTTACGACAGGTGAGTCCTTTCTTAGATTAGTAAAAGAACACTCATCAGTACATTGCAGCTCCTTGCCCATGTTCATTGATCCTTTTCTCTTCTTCTTTTACCACTTATGCAACAGCTTTTGCTCCTTCCCTCCAATTAGTCCTCTCATCTTCCTTACTGTGTCATTCCCTCTGATCTCATGCACTAATTCATTCTTCTCTCATTATAGCTTTGTGGAGGTGCAATGGCCCAGTGGTTAGGGCAGCGGACTCGCGGTCATAGGATCGCGGTTTCGATTCCCAGACCGGGCGTTGTGAGTGTTTATTGAGCAAAAACACCTAAAGCTCTACGAGGCTCCGGCAGGGGATGGTGGCGAACCCTGCCGTACTCTTCCACCACAACTTTCTCTCAGTCTTACTTCCTGTTTCTGTTGTGCCAGTAACTCAAAGGGTCAGCCTTGTCACACTGTGTCATGCTGAATATCCCCGAGAACTACGTTAAGGGTACACGTGTCTGTGGAGTGCTCAGCCACTTGCACGTTAATTTCACGAGCAGGCTGCTCCATTGATCGGATCAACTGGAACCCTCGACGTCGTAAGTGACGGAGTGCCAACAACAACAACAACAACAACAACAACAACATCATCATAGCTCTAACCTTTCCAGACTACCTCTCTACCCCATTTTCCTTGCAGATGATGACCCTCTTCTTATCTTCTTAGGTCTGACATGAGCCTACAGGCTCCTTGGGCCAGAGCTTAACCTAGTTGTTGACTCTGCCAGAGTTCAAAAATGAAAATTAACATTGATCACATTATTCTCACTGGGAACATTGATTAAAGGTCATAGGTGACTTATTAATTATAAAAATAAACGACCAAAGAAGTGTTGTTAATTGATGATAAAAGCAGCAAGCACATCTAATCTAAGATAACATAGAATAAATAAATATAAGAATGATTATGATGTTATAATTATAGTACAGCAGTCACATATCAATGAATTCAAGGTTTTCACTGTCATTTCATCAGAGAGAGAGAAAGAGAGAGAGAGAGAGTTTGTTACAGTTAGAAAGCTTGGGCTCTGATCTATATTCAGTTCCTTGTATGACCTCATACTTTGGTCATGTGAAATGTTTATTGTGGTATGTCTTTATTAAGAAACTATGTCAGTTTCAACTCGGTGACATTATACAGTCTTATTGTGAAGTGGTTACATTAAAAATATTCTGTTTATTTTCATAAGCCATTATCAAATAAATATAATTAATTTGCCAAAGTCATTAGATTAGAGTGTATTGCAGTATTTGTTGTGACTTTCTGTATTCTAAATTCAAATCTTACTGTAGTCAACTTTGACTTTCATCCTTTCAGGGTTGATAAAAAAGTACAAGTCCATGGTCAGGTATCAGGGGATTGGGGGAAGGTGGAACATCAGACTCTTTATGATATTTGTTGAGGCTCTTTATATTTTGAGTTCAAATCCCACCAAGGCCTACTTGGTTTGACACCGTGAGGGTGCAGGGCTGTGATTAGAGTGTTAGGCTCACAATAATGAGGTAGTGAGTTCGATTCCTGGACCGGGCTGGGTGTTGTGTTCTTGAGCAAGACACTTTATTTTACATTGCTCCAGTTCACTCAGCTGTGGAAATGAGTTGCGGTGTTACTGGTGCCAACCTGTTTCAGCCTTTGTCCTTTTCCTTGGATAACATCAATGGCATGGAGGGGGGAGGTTTGTATGCATGGGTGATTGTTGGTCTTCCGTAAAACAACCTTGCTTGGACTTGTGTCACAGTGGGAACTTTCTAGGTGCAATCCCATGGTCATTCATGACCAAAAGGGGTCTTTACTCTGTTGCAGCAGTCTACAGATACCATCCCCCAACCCTCCAGTTTCAGAGGCCCTCTCATTGGGACATGGACACTGTCTTTTCTCTTAAATAAAAGGTATTTTTTTTAAATGAGAGAAAAAGCAAAAAGAAAAAAACAGGGACAACTGATCCCCTCTGAGAAATGAATCTGAAATAGCAGGTGTATAAGTTTGTTGGAAGTCTGAATGGAAGAGCCAGAGAGTGTAATTGCATTGGTGATGTAAAGTAGATTCTTTTTTTTTATTTCATCCTAGCTATTGTTCTGATATATTCTCACCAATGAAAGAATTTCTCTTCTAATTCTTCAAGTAGGCTACTTTGGTAACTATTGATTCACTGTTGAGAGATTTTTGTTCTTCTTCCTCATCTCTCTCTCTCTTTGTATTTTTATGTCTATTCTCTCACCATTTCTTTGTTTATCAATCATTAATTTAAAGTATTTTATTGTTTGCTGCTTTGTTTATGGTTCATTGGAACCTGGAATCTGCTGTGAAACAGAATTGAAAGGCATTTCGAAAATAAGGAATAAATCTCAAATGGATTTTTGAGGAATTTCACATTCTATTCAAGTATAAGAAAAGGTTGAACAGTTTTGCCATGTATTTTAATCTCATTATTATATTTTTTTAACAGTTCTCTTGCTCATCATGTAAGTTTGTTTTTATCTCCATGAATTTTCAATAACTACAGTCAATTTTAGATTCAGTGCAAGAAAGAAGAAAAAGTCTATGTAGTAGCTAACTTAATGTAGGAAGTGTATGTGTGTGGGAGGAGCATTGAAAATTTTAAATAAGTAATATGGTAAGGTAGAAACGAAACTTTAGTCTTATTATGACTGTATCTGTAAAGTATCAACTTCACCAAAGATGCTAAAATGGTAATGGCGAACATTAGAATTATTTAAATATTAAATAATACAAAGATGTTATCTTCATGTGTGTATCTAGTGCACTATACATATATGTGTGTGTGTGTGTGTGTGGACTGATGAATAAATATCCGGATTGTTGCTATAGTAACGAAGCTAAAGCACTCAGAGTGAAGCTGCTTGTCACAGATTGACCTCGATCTCTGCTGTGCATGTGCACTAAGTTTCAACATTCTCACTCACGTTGGCTGTTTACAACAATACTTGTTGGAAGGAAGGTGTGTAGCATGTGATCGTCACATTGACCATGACAGAGAAAGTTGAGCAGAGAATTTGCATCAAAGTTTGCCAAAAGCTTGGTGATACCTGCTCAAAGGCATACACAAAGTTTTCATCGTTTTCGACACAATCAAAGAAATCTTGTGAAACTGGAACCCAAGTGTCTTTTTGGTCAGCTGAAAGCAGTTTTGGCACAAACTTGGCTGATATGCATCCCATGCCCAAATCTTCAGTGATAATGAACTGAACTGTAACTAATCTGTACATCCTCTGATAACGCATGGATGGTGATTTGAGGATTTACCCTCACAGCTGCATGCACATCTGCGATGTTTTTCTCAGTTCTGCTAGTTGTTGGCCTCCCAGAATGTTCGTCAATATCGACATTTTTTGTTTTTTGGTCATCTTGGAAATGTCTGAACCACTTGTACAGTTGTGTGCGGCTCGTGCACTCCTCTCGATACACGTTCTGCAACTTTGCGTAAGCTTCTGAGCTGGTATTGCCATCACAACTTTCTCTGTCATGGTCAATGCAATGATCACACACTACACACCTTCCTTTGAAGCACTACTGTAAACAGTAGAAGTGAGCTGAGTGCGTATGCACAGAAGAGTTCAAGGTCAGTCTGTGCCAAGCGGCTTCATTACTATGGTAACAATCCGGATACTTATTGATCAGACCGCATATATACATACGTGTGTGTGTGTGTTGTGTATATACACACACGCACATACATATATATACATGTGTGTGTATACACACACACACACACACACACACACATACATACACACACACACATATACATACATACACACACACACACACACACATATATATACATACATACACACACACATACATATATTTATTATATGAGTGAGTAGACAAACAAAAGAAGGGCACTCAGCACATTTATTGAGAGTTACATTTATGGATCAAAACAGTTTGATTCAAACTCCTTGGTACTCTGAGTTTCAAACATGATGCTAGTCTTCGGGCATAGGAATTTGAATCCTGTGGCTGAAGATTAGCATCATGCTTGAAACTCAGAGTACCAAGGAGTCTGAATCAAACTGTTTTGTTCCATACATATATAAAGTGTAGGAATGACAGTGTTAGGAAGTTTGCTTCCCAGCGATCTGGTTTCCAGTTCAGTCCTATTGTGTAGCACCTTGGTTAAGTGTATTCTACCCAGGTCCTAGGTCAACCAAACCCTTGGAAGTATTTTGTAAACTGGAAAGAAACCTAACATGTGAGTGTCTGTATATATATATGTATGTAAAAGTGTGTTGTGTCTATTGACATCTTTGCTTACATATACGAAAGTTTTTATGTTTGAGCAGCGTTGTTGGCACTTCTGTCTATAAATCATCTGCTCACTTTGTGCCTTTGAAATTGTATGGAATAAAAGAGATCTTTTACTTAAAAAAAACAGGTAAGAGCTGGCATCAGGAAGCGCATTCAGCTGTAAAGGAAAACCTCAGTAACATATTTATCTAACCTATGCTTGCACAGAAAAACTGACATAAAACCAAATGAAGAAATAAACACTAGCATGGCTGTGTAGTTATGATGCTTGCTTCACAACTGCATTGCTTCAAGTTTGGTCCGTGTTTATAGGCTGGTGCCTTCTACTGTAGCATCAGGTTAGCCAATGTCTTGTATGTGAAAGTAGCTGATGGAAACTGTGTGGAAGATTGTCACGTGTTTGCCATTAGGAGTGTCAGAGTGAACGGTAGTGATATTGTTTACTTTGTCTGAAGGACTAATGCCATAGTTTAACAGACATGTGACAATCAGTTGAATGAAAAATACATTACTTGAAAAGAAAAAAAAAAAGAGAAGAAAGAAACACATAAGAGTGCTGGTCAGAGGAAGAACATCTGGCCATGAAATATCTGGCTCATTTCCAAGTCAGGAAGAAGTGTAAAAACAATGACAGTGATGATGCTGTCATCCTGCATTAAAGCAAAATCGTTTATGTTTCAATTCTGTTTGAAACTACTAAGGGGATAATTTCAGTATTTATAAGAAGAAATATGTTCCCTGAATATTCTTATGGTATTTTGGCATTGTTGTAATACTAAAACCCCGTATATTTTATTGACTTCTACAATAGCCTTTTTCATTATTTCTGTTCTCATTTATGAAAGTCAGCATGTTCAGTATAAAAATCTAATGTCTGAAATGGTTTTTAGCATTTCTGACACAAAACTGTTTACATTTGATCAGCAATGTTATTTTTAATGAAACATTCTCTTTAAATTGATTTTGTTGTTTTCCAGTGTTTAGATCTATCTTATTCCTCGTAAACTGCAACATTTATGCTGTTTTTCTAAGTTCATAGTTTTTGGTTATCATGGTTGATGTTTAAGAGTCCTGACACACATATGTTTATTTTATTATGTACATGTGTATGCCTGTGCATTCCCACAAATAGGTACCTCTTTCTCTGTCTATCTTTGCAGTTCTCCCACATTTGTGTGTGTGTAATTTATGGATGCATACATATATATATATATATATATATATATATATATATATATATATATATATATATATATATGTATATATAATATAAATAATATGTAAATATATGCATATATTCATACATATATGTACATACCTATATATATATCTAATATTATAAGTGTAGGCTTGACTGTGTGATAAGAAGTTTGCTTTCCAACCACATGGTTCTGGGTTTGGTCCCACTGTGACATCTTGGCCAAGTGTCTTCTATTATAGCATCAGGATGATCAAAGCCTTGTAAGTGGATTTGGTAGAAAGAAACTGAGGGTAGGCTATTGTATGTATATATGTGTGTGTGTGTCTTTGTGTCTGTTCCCCCCACCCCAACCACCACCTAGCAACTAGTATTGGTATGTTTATGCCCACATAACTTAGTGGTTGGGCTCAAGAGACTGATAGAATAAGTATGATGCTTTAAAAAAATAAAAATAATTTGACTCAACCTCACTAATCTAATGGCTGAAACAAGTGAAAGATCAGATATATATATATATATATCTTTACTGTCTGATCTTATGTTTTGACTCTTCATAGTTTTATGTTATTCAATTTTTGATGGGTAGTGTCCAGTCTTTTATAAATATGTGCAGGTGTTTCTCCATGCCACTAATGGCTCAGATCTGTTTGACTAATGTGTTCTCTTTTTTTCCTTACAGTTCCTGTCATTCTTAGTTCTTCACTGAGATGTTTCGTACTTTGTAGAATCATACAATAAGACATTGACTTATGATAGGTGTCAACTCATCAGCAAAGTTGCTCACAGTGGAAAAGTCAAGCTGGAGAGACTGACACGGGTCTCATGGCTGCTTTTGTGACTTCTCTCTTTTTGTTTTATTTTTATGTTTTTATGTTTTAGTAGTTTCAGTCAATCTACTACAAACATCTAAGGTTTTACTTGATTATATCAATAATTACTCTTTTACTCTTTTACTTGTTTCAGTCATTTGACTGCGGCCATGCTGGAGCACCACCTTTAGTTGAACAAATCAACCCCAGGACTTATTCTTTGGAAGCCTAGTACTTATTCTATCGGTCTCTTTTGCTGAACCGCTAAGTTACGGGGACGTAAACACACCAGCATCGGTTGTCAAGCGATGGTGGGGGGACAAACTCAGACACACAAACACACACATATATACATATATATACATATATACGACATGCTTCTTTCAGTTTCTGTCAACCAAATCCACTCACAAGGCTTTGGTCGGCCCGAGGCTATAGTAGAAGACACTTGCCCAAGGTGCCACGCAGTGGGAATGAACCCGGAACCATGCTCATACTTTAATTGCTACAAGCTCAAATCAAATTAACCTAGATGTAAAGGGTCATAATGGAGACAGAACTAAATATTGGTTTCAAATTTTGGCACAATGGATGAAAGGCAAAGTTAGTCTAGGCAGAATTTGGGTGTTGAAGTTTAGAGATTGCTTTGATCATGATTGTTATTTTGCAGGGTATGTATGTATGTGTGTGTGTAAATGTATTTTCACACACATACACACACCCTTATGTTGTTGAATTCTCTGTCTAAATAGATTCATTAATTGTTCCATTGATATGTCTTAGAAGGTTGGATAACTGTTAGCCAGAATGAAATTGGACGGAAGGGCTTTCTTTATGTTACACTGTGAGTTGACTTAAAGACAAATAATTCAGACTAGTGTCTAGTCACTAGACCCTTTGTTGGAAAAAAAAGAAAACAGTTCAGACTTAATGGATAGTTTTTATGGGGTCTGACATTTTATAATTATGATGCCACTATGAAAGATTGCTCAATAAAGAGAATGAATGGGAGAAAGAGAGTCTGCCGAATATCGACCCAACAGAGGGACCAGCTATCCGAGTTGACAGCGCCATGGTAGATAAAGCAATTAAGAGTATGAAGACAGGGAAAGCCCCCGGCCCATCAGGAATATCTGGCAGTGTTGGCTTTAGCCTAGTCACCCGTATTGTTAACCAGGTGATACACGAAGGAGTCACCCAATGACTGGTGTAGCAGCACCATAGTCAACTGTTACAAAGGTAAAGGTGACGCTTTAGATACAAATAATTACAGAGGTATCAAGTTGTTAGATCAGGTAATGAAAGTCACAGAGAGGGTCAAAGCCCAACTAATTAGGGAGAGAGTCAGTTTAGATGAGATGCAGTTTGGGTTCGTGCCAGGGAAAAGCACCACTGATGCTATATTTCTGGTAAGACAGCTGCAGGAGAAATACCTAGCCAAGAATAAACCTCTGTACCTGGCTTTTTTTGTTGACATAGAGAAAGCCTTTGACAAGGTACCCCAATCCCTTATCTAGTGGTTAATGAGGAAACTAGGGATAGATGAATGGTTAGTGAGAGCTGCGCGAGCCATGTACAGAGACACTGTCAGTAAGGTGAGGGTTAGAAATGAGTAAAGTGAAGAATTCCAGGTAGAGGTAGAGGTCCACCAAGGTTCTGTCCTCAGCCCCCTCCTATTTATCATAGTCCTCCAGGCGATAACAGTGGAATTCAAGACACAATGCCCCTGGGAGCTTCTCTATGCTGATGACCTTGCACTAATTGCTGAGTCACTATCAGAACTAGAGGAGAAGTTCCAAGTGTGGAAGCAAGGACCAGAATCGAAGGGCCTTACAGTCAACCTAGCTAAAACCAAAGTCCTAATAAGTAGGAAGGTAGAAAAAACACAAACCCCTTCAGGTAGATGGCCCTGTTCAATCTGTAGAAAAGGCGTAGGTAGAAACTCTATAAGATGTACCTAGTGCAAGCTATGGACACATAAGAGGTGCAGCAATATCAAAGGAAGGTTAACTAGGAAGTTAGTTTTTGTATGTGGCAGATGTTCAGGAGCAATAAACACTGAAGATGTGCAGAAAACAAGTTCTGCCACATTCCAGGGAGAAAAACTAGACATAGTTGATTACTTCAGTTATCTAGGTGACCAAGTTAGTAACAGGGGAGGGTGTGCTGAAAGTGTAGCTGCTAGAATAAGAATAGCCTGGGCAAAGTTCAGAGAGCTCTTACCTCTGCTGGTGACAAAGGGTCTCTCTCTCAGAGTAAAAGGTAGACCTGTTGGGGCAAGCGAAAGCGAAATCATGATGGCACCTGTACCAGTGGAGCGCTAAGAGCACCGTTTGAGTGTGATCGTTACCAGTGTCGCCTTCTTGACACATGTGCTGGTGGCACGTGAAAAGTCGTTCGAGCGAGATTGTTGCGAGTACCACCTGACTGGCCTTCGTGCCGGTGGCACGTAAAAGCACCCACTACTCTCTCGGAGTGGTTGGCATTAGGAAGGGCATCCAGCTGTAGAAACTCTGCCAAATCAGATTGGAGCCTGGTGTAGCCATCTGGTTCACCAGTCCTCAGTCAAATCATCCAATCCATACTAGCATGGAAAGCAGACGTTAAACGATGATGATGATGATGATGATGATGATGATGTCTGCTCTATGTGTTGTATAACAATTGATTTTGCACAAATAATTGATGAGAATATTTGGGTATTGTCTATCTGTTGACATCTCAGTTACTATTGGGCATATTATGTTGTGTTTTTATGTATGGCTTAGTCAGAGTAAGAAAAGTACATGACCTTTCCACTGGAGACTGGTTTGTGAAAGGGTTTAGAAGAGAAACCTCAAGTCAGTGATTGCTGCAGTAAAGATCTGGTTTAGATGTATGCTCAGAGTGGGCCCTACTGAAGGTTCTCAAGGTGATATTAAAAATCTCTATTCTGTAAGAACAAATATCAGGTGATCCCATAAGTAATGTTCACATATTGGGTACAAAGATCTCTAAATTTCATATTCTGTTAAAATCCATTCATTAACAAAAATACCATTGTTGTCAATGACCACCTTCAAAATAATTTATTAACTGGTTAGATATCATTTATGTACAATTCTTTTGGTTTAGTTGTAAGAACTTAGTCATTGAAATGATTCTGTAAAATATAGAATAGTTGACATTTAAATAGGGAAAGATATGGGGAATAAAGAAGCTATGGAATTTTTCCCTGCTGAGGTTTTCAATACTTCCAAACATGATCTTTGTTATGTTGTGTCATGCATTATCATGATGGAACATCACACCTTTGAGGTTCACTGATATAGGACTCTTGATTATGTTGATATTCTTGGCAGAGACGCTCAACATGAAATTGAAGATCTGCCAAAGCTAATGGAGGATAAAGATTTTGGACACAGGGTTATGAAATGCATCTTAACTGGCCACTTGAAGATGGCAATTGGTGATAATTCCAACTGAAACTGTATCATGAACCCATAATTATTTGTGGGCTTCTCCTTCCGGGTCTTTAACAATTAGTTATCTATAGGGCTTGCCTTGTATATATTAAAATATCTATGACATAAAGCAAAAGTAAAATTATAATGAGGGCATCCTGCTGTAGAAAGCATGCTAAAGCAGACATTGGAGCTAAATGTAGTCTTTCGACCCATTAGAGCTTGTCAAGCTGCTGCTCATGCTATGATGTAAGATAGACATAAAATGATGTTGCTGGTGTTGATGATGATGATGATGAAAGAGAGAAAGTAATTTAGTTTTTGAGGAAGATTACAATTCTCGATGAACAAATCTTCGACTTGACTCTCTAAATTGACAAGTTTTGAAACTCTGTCGACGTTCAAGCTAAAAAAAGGTTATTATGTATCTGCATTTTGGCTTCATGCTAATTCATAGATACGGTAGAAACAGTCTTACATAGGAATTTATGCAAATCTATTATTGCTTGTAATAAATACAAGTATGTTGTTGTTGTTGGCTGTGAAAGTATGATTCACTTAGGGCTGCTGGCTGCTGTCAACTTGGTTGTGAAGTAGAGAGAGAGAGAGAGGGTGGGTGGGTGATGGATACCATCTCTTCTAACAGTCAAATTTTCTTGTTAAAGTTATATTTATTGTTATCATTATTACTTTTAATTTCTGTGCAAGCTACATATATTTTCTCAGCAGATTTTTGCATGTTTTCTTGTCCTAAAAAAAGCATTTTTTTAAAAAATTAATTAACTGTTTATTAAAAAAAAAAGGGAAAGAAACTATAAAATCTTACAAATTAATTAGCTGTGTGTATTTTCAGTTAAGCCTTACAGGTGAGACTTGACTATAAAATTACTCAAAGAAGATATATTGCATTGTAATATGAGAAGTAGTGTTTGTACATGCTTTTTTAAGACTGCCATATGAGCAAAAACGTTTCTGGATCTTGGGATGGGCAAATATTTCTCTAAAGTATTGCAGTTGAAATTTTGATATCACTCCTCATTTATTGGTGAAAGAAAAAAAATTAAAAGAAACCAAGATTCTCTATGGAGAAACCACTGATAAATAAGTTGCTCACGTTTTAACAGTATAAATCATTGGCCAATTATCATTAATAATAACAATAATAATAGTGATGATGATGATCATTATCATCATCATTTAACGTTTGTTTCCCATGCTGACATGGGTAGGACAGTTTGACAGGAGCTGGCAAACCAGAGGGCTGCACCAGGTTCGGGTCTGTTTTGATTTAGTTTCTATGACTGGATGCCCTTCCTAATGTAAACCACTTTACAGAGTGTACTGGGTACTTTTTATGTAACAACACATGTGCCTTCTATGTGGTACCAGCATGGGTGCTTTGTACATAGCACTAGCATGGTGCTTTTTACTTGGTGCTAGCACATGTACTTTTCACATGGCACCGGCATGGGTGCTTTCACAAGGCCTGAAATTTTGGGAGAGAGGAGTCATCGATTATATCAACCCTAGTGCATGCCTGGTACTTATTTCATCAATTCCTGAAATGATGAATGGCAAAGTCAACTTTGGCAGAATTTAAACTCAAAACATAAGGACAGACGAAATACTGCTAAAAATTTTGTCCAGCATGTTAATGGTTCTACCAAATTTTGGTACAAAGCCAGCAATTTTCAGAAGTGGGAGGAGGGACTGGTTACATGGACCCCAGGATTTGACTGGTACTTTATTTTATCAACCCTAGAGGGATGAAAGGCAAAGTCAACCCTAGCAGGATTTGGACCCAGAATGAAGAACTAGCACAAATAGATTTTAACTAACTCTCTAACAATTCTGCCTCTTCACTTGGAAAGGAAATGTCTTTTACTATTTAAAGTATTTTCCCCCCTCCATTTATCCTCATAAAACAAACCCCAGTTCATAAAGTGAGTTTTGATGGAGCACCAAAGTTTAGTAGTAGTAAATTGTTTCTTTGAAATTTGTACTAGCTGGATTGCAAGCATGTTGTACTGGCTGACTTATAGGAACTGATTGGATGTTGAAACATAAATTGGTTGATTTGGGCTGGCACCACCTATATAACTGTGTATTAGTTATCTAGGTGATATCAGGCATAGGTATGGCTGTGCAGTTAAGTTTGATTTGCAACCATGTTTTGTTTCTGGTTCAAGCCCACTGCATGACCTCTTGATCAAATGTCTTCTACTTTAACCCCAGACTGACCAAAACCATAAGTGAATTTGATAGATAGAAACTTAAATGGAGTTTGGAACATGAAGCTTTGATGGAAAATTTTAATTTAGATCACTTTGAAATAGAAAGTTTGTATCAATGAACCAACCAAGGACAAAGCTTGGGCAGGTTCCTGTTGGAAAATAATGTAGGTATTTTTTGTCTCTTTCAGTAAGTCACGGGGACGTAAACATACTAACACTGGTTGTCAAGTGGTGGTGGAGGACAAAGATACACACACACACACGGAACAGGTTTCTTTCAGTTTCCATTTACCAAATCCTCTCACAAGGCTTTGGTCTGTCCAAGGCTATAGCAGAAGGCACTTGCCCAAAGTGCCAGGCGGTGGAACTGAACCTGGAATCATGTGGTTAGCAAGCAAGCTTCTTACCACCCAGCCAAGCTACACCTGCATGAAAAAAAAAAAAAATTCAGAAAACTCCAGTTCTGGAAAGTAATGCTTGGGACTTAATGCAAGTTTTAGTTATGATGAGATGAAAAGGAGTGTGTACACTAGGTAAGCCTGAGTGGAAGTAATATATGTTACTTACTACTATTTCAGGCAAGAACCAAACTTCTGGACATGAATAATATAAGAACTGAGTAGGTTTTATTGACTACACTCCTTCCTCAAAATCATTGGCCCTATGCCAATGATAGGAGTTCATTTTAACGGAAACTTACTTCCTTATCGCTATAGAGTGATGGGTATTTGATAAGATGAAAATACCTAAGTGTACAACAGAAATTCTCTGGGCTTCAAAAACAAGTTGTAGATGGATTGGCCTGATGGTTAATTAGCTCTGTAGGATGTTTTATTTATTTGGAATAGAGAAAATTTTATCAACAAAGAATTCAGTCAACAGGAACCGCATCCACACAGTGGCTATCAAGCACATTTCAAACTATCTGCACTCTATAAACCAATTTTCTATTATATTATTAGGTTATTTGAAAGGCAGCAAGCTGGCGTAATCTTATGCTGGGGAAAATGCTCAGCAGCATTTCTTCTAACTTTTTCTTTTGAATTCAAATGCTGCCAGGGTTGATAAGATTAGTACCAGCTGAACACTGGGGGCGGGCAGGAAATATATTTGGCTTATCCCTTCCCCAAAATTGCTGTCCTTGTGCCAACATTTTGAATCAATATCAGGTTATTTGTAGGACAGCGAGCTGTTAGAAACATTACCATGTCAGGCAAAATGCTTAACAGCATTTCATCTGTCCTTGCATTCTGAGTTCAAATTCCACTGAGGTCAACTTTGCCTTTTGTCCTTTCGGTGTCAAGAAAATAAGTACCATTTGATCATTTGGATTGATGCAGTTGATTTACTCACTCTCACAAAATTGCTGGCCTTGTGCCAAAATTTGAAATCAATATTAGGTTATTTGTTTTTGTTTATCAGGTCATCCCATAAGTTCTGTCCGAATTTTGAATAAAGAAAACAAGTGATCAAATGTTATATTTAATCATCAATGTACTTTCCCTGATTATCTATGACTTCCTTCCATCTATTTACAAGCTTTTTACTCCTGTCAATGTAAAACTCATTTGGTTTCAAGTGAAGGACTCTGAAATGTTAGTTTCGATCTTCTCCTGGTAGTCTGAAGGAGCAAGGTTGGGAGAATAAGGTGGAAGAGGAATTTTTTCTCAATCAAGCTCTTTGATCTTCTGTGATGTGATCTTTGCAGTGTGGGGTTGCGCATTGTCTTGACGAAACATCACTCCTTTTCGATTCACTTAAGCGAGTTTTTTTTTTCTTCAAAGTTTGGTTCAAACACTCTAATTGCTGACGGTAGACTTGAGCATTGATTGTTGCATTAGGGTAACAATTCTAAGTGAATTACTCCTTTGCAATCCCACCAGATAGAGAGAAGAACCTTTTTTCCATGAAGTTCCCTTCTTGGTTGTGGTTGAGCTTTTTCCCTTTTACCAAGCCACTGTTTACAACATTTAACATTTCGATAGAAGATCCATTTTTTGTCACTAGTCACAAGTCTATCCAAAAAGAGTGAAATGAGTCTGCGAGAATGGAGAGAAGAGCAGATGTCAACTTGGGATTTGCAGTTGCTTTCGGACAATTCAAGGCTGAAATCTCCACTTCTGAATTTTGCAAGCCATCAAGCATTCTTTCCCATAAACTGAGTGTATGTTTTGAGTCGCTTCGGCTGCACAGTTTCCTTTTCTGTACTCATAAAGCATTATGTGCCTGAAATGCTCTTTGGACACTTCCATGTTAGAAAGGGTTTTAACCAAAGAAATTTTAATTCTATTATTCTGTAAAATAATATTTAATTAGTTTAAATGTATACAAATGCATAAAAATAATTTTAAATTCCATTAGACATTCTAAAATACTATTAAATTTCATTCAATTTAAAAAAAAGTAAAATCAGACAGAACTTATGGGATGACCTGATGTATTACATTTTCAGTTGTTAATTAATTGATAGCAGTATTTAACTGTAATTAATATTAAGAGTAAAAGATAAAGCTAATTGTTTAATTAATCCCTCTCTGTCTATGTCTTTGTATATCTCTTTCTCTCTTTACACATGCACCATTTCCCTCTCTCTTCTTGTCTGTGTAATCTACTGAGTTCTCTTTTTCTTTTGTCTGTCAAACTAAACTTTATATTTCTATCTATCTATCTATCCATCCATCTATACATACATACATACATCATATATCTATCATAGATACACACACACACACACACATACATACAGTTACCTGAATGCCTGACAGTAGACACAAGCACTAGGTAATTGAATAAGCAACCGAACCTCCCTATACAGCTAAATCAAAGGGCGAGACCCATCGTACACACACTCACTGTAGCTATATCTGTCTGTCTTGTAGTGGAACACAGGAATTAAATGCAAAGGATGTGCAAAAACTGAAAATAGATGGAGAAAGCATGCTCTGTTGAATGGATAATGTTAACGTGTTTAGATGACTGGGCTCCATTGAGCTGAGAGAAAAACTGGGTATGAGAAGAGTCAGCTGTAGGGGACTGTGCTGATCTGGACATGTGAGGAATATAAGGATGACTGTTGAGTAAAGGAGTGTTATGCAACCAAGTGGAAGGAACCTGCAGGAGAGAGATGGGGAGAGAAACAGACAACGGCAGTAGTAGTGAAGGTTTATTTAAGGAGCTGACAAGGGTCTGCAACATGTGCCAACACACTGCTGGAAATGACTCTTCTAACCCATCCTTTTTATTCTTTCACTTGTTACAGTCATTAGACTGCAGCCATGCTGGGGCACCACCTTGAAGAATTTTTAGGCAAAATGAATGGATCCCAGTACTTTTTTTAAGGCCTGGTACTTATTCTATCGATCTCTTTTGCCAAACTACTAAATTACGGAGAGGTAAACACACCAAGAATGGTTGTCAAGCAGTGATAGGGCACACACACACATGCATATGGTGGGCTTCTTTCAGTTTCCTGCTACCAAATCCACTCACAAGACTTTAGTCGGCCTGATGATATAGTAGAAGGCACCTGCCCAAGGTGCCACATAGTGGGACTAAACCTGGAACTATGTGATTGGGAAGCAAGCTTCTTTTTAATTTATTGTCTATTATTCTTATTTGATTAGCGCTAATATTCCTATAGGTTTTGCTCAACATAAAAAAAAAGAAGTTTTCTTCCAGTTTCTAGGTGCAGGCATGGTTGTGTGGTAAAAAGCTTGCTTCCCAACCATATGGTTCCGAGTTCAGTCCCACTGTGTGGCACCTTGGGTAAGAGTGTCTTCTAGTATAGCCTCAGGTTGACCAAAGCCTTGCGAGTGGATTTGTCAGACAGAAACAGAAAGAAGCCCACTGTATATATATAGAGAGAGACACACACATGTACATATATATATATGTGTGTGTGTGTGTTTGTCCCCCCACCACTGCTTGACAACCAGTGTTTGTGTGTCTACATTCTCAAGGCCTAGTGGTTTGCCAAAAGAATACTGATAGAATAATTACCAGGCTTAACAAAAAGAAAAAATAAGTATTGGGGTTGATTCATTTGACTGAAAATTCTTCAAGGTGGTGCTCCAGCATGGTCGCAGTCAAATGACTGAAACAAGTAAAAGATAATTTCGACATGTTGTAAATACTGAGACAATCTAGCTTGTAACTGAGTCTTGATAGATAGAACTGAAATTGAATACATAGAAAGTCACTTCACCTTATCTAAGATCTCCATGTCTTGTATGCAGTATTTCATGTATTATTCCTGCTTTATTTTTATGATGCTCTACCTGTTTGTAGTTAAATGCCTGCTAGTATAAACCACAACAATGGAATCAGCAACATTTGTTGCTGTGTTTCTATGGGATATCCCTCCTACCATTTTCATATCTAAGGAATTCCCTCCTTGCTCATTCATTACTTGTGTGTGAGGTGGGGTGGAATCTACCCCTTCTCTATTGCTATTTTTTTTTTCTCTTCTTACTCTCCAGCACTTTTTTTTCTCCTTTTTCCTGTTACTTTCTGGCTATTTTTTCTTCCTATTATCTTGCAGTAGGATGAATTCCTTTTTTCCCTCTCAGCTTTTTTTTCCCCCTCTCTGCTTTTTTTTCTTCTTGTCTTACTCATTTGATTCTCTTCAATATTTCCTAATATCTCCATTTATCTATCCTCTGTATTCTGTACCTTGCCTTTCATTCCTTCTAAATAGAACATAATTCTCTTCTTCTTAGATCCCTTGTACTTCCACATCACTCCACCACCTGCTACAATGATCCTTCATTCTTCCTTAAATCACCACCACGTCTTGGGTTAATATATTCCCACATATTTCCTTTCCAATTTCAGTTTATCTCCGTTATCGTTGCACAATATCTCTCCAATATCTCACCCAACATTCTGCCCAATTACGTTTCTTACATGTCCACTGCCGCCCCCTTCCAATTTTTTCCTGTTTTTCGGTGCATCTCTCCTTCATTCCATATTGATTTGTGTTTTCTACGCTGGGGAATTCACTTGGCTATAGGCATCAGTCTGGCTGTCTGTACGTTTCTACCTCTTCCTTCTTGCAATCCAGCTTTCTATTCCCTCTCTGTGCTAGCTGACTGATGCCCCTTCCTTTTCTGTCTGCTACATAAATTCAACTGCTGTCTCACAGACTTTCTTCAGATTTGATTCAACTACAATACCTTCCTTAACTCTTCTCCTTACTACATAGAATTTTCACGTGAAAGACTCAAACCCACTTGAAGCATCTTCACTCATCCTTTCTTTCCCTCTCTCGTTCCTTTAGAATATAAAGCAACTAAGGAACTAAAGGTCAAATTCATTGCTAACTCCAAAATTATTTCATTAAGGATAATTCTTATTACAACAATAGTATTAACGTGACCTTATACAAAGTAAATCGTCGTTGTCATCATTGCAGTAGTAGTAGTAATGGATGTAATATTTTTCTTTGAGGTAAGACGGTAAAAGATTGAGTAATGAACACGTTACAACACCTAGTTTGGTTCCAATTATGTTATTCTTCTTTAAGCTGCAATAGCGGCAGAGCAGATTTCCTATGAGAACATCTGGACATCTCAACTACTATAGTAATAATGATCATATATATATATATATATATTAGCAGTGCTTGCTTTAATTTGCTCAGTTTTTCAATCATGTCCTTGTCATCGTTGGTGTTATTGTTGTAGTCGTCGTCTCGTTGTTCATCGTGTTATGGTTGGCAACACTTATTTCAAAAAAGTTGGTGGATTGTTTCATTTATAGGTCAGATACCTACATCGTCACCGTCACCGACACCTCTTTTCCTCCTCCGTATATTCCTCTTTTCCTCCTCCCCTTCCTCTTGTTGCTGTTACTACTATTACTCCTCCTACTACTACTACCGTACTATAGATATACCCAGAACTACTTGTAACTCTGCTGTAAAAAGCTTCTTCTGCTCTGGAGTACTTTACACATTCGGATATTTAAACAGCCCCATGCCACAGGTATTTTCATCATTTCAACAATGGTGTTCTCTCCTAAACTCTAGTTTTCTTTTTTCTTCTTGTTGCATTGCTTTAAGTCGCTCAGTTATGATACTCTTATTTATACATACCGTATTGATTGTGTGTGTGTGTGTGTGTGTGGTGGGGGCATGCATGCACGTCCGTGCATATGTACGCACACATGCACATAGTCACAATCTCGTTGTTTGTGCAAAATCACTCTCTAAAGCAGTCTTACATCGGATTCCCATGTATTTCTATCCATTCTACATAATATTTATCCGAAATTGGATTTTACTATCTACCAAACCTTAGTATTTACTTATCTGATGAGAGCTAAACGGTGCTAAAACGAAACTGAAGTTTGCCGAATATAATATATACATTACATTTTACAAAACAACTAAATATTATTACTATTTAATCATTATTTATAATTTTCTACCTGAATTTTACCAGATATCTATATTATCATTCATTTATTTATTGTAATTACATATTTTAATACTACATGGTAAGCACGATGCTGGTGTACTGAGTGTAGTGAACCCCCTCGAAACTATAATTTATTAAAATCAAATTAATTAAAATTTCGTGGCTCATTACAGTATGTATATTAGCACAGACCTTATATGGTTTTATTTTCTGCAGTGTTGTTCCCTAGTTATTCCCCCCCCCCCCATCACTCTTCCTGGTCCTTATATATTTCTAATATTACATGATCAGTTGGTAGTTTTTTTTCTTTTTTTTCTCGTGCTGAGTTCGATTTTGTAAAAATAAATAAAATAAAAATAAAACACTGATTACATTCCGAGTGTCCCCCTTCCCCGGTTTAACTCGAAAAATTATTCTTTAGTAATTATAAAGTGAAAAAAAAACTATATATATATATATATATATATATATATATATATATAAAATCATCCTTTTCCTTGTTACTTTGTAATTATCAAACCTATCTTCCTGATTCATTCTCTGTCACCATATATATACACTCACGCGCGCGCACACACACAGATATCACACGTTCACTATGGTTTTCTCCTCACCTTCGTATAAATGAAAAGAAAATAAGTTGCTTCCAGTTAGTTTTTTTTTTCTTTCTTTCTCTCCTTCTCTCCTCCGTATTTCACCCATTCTGTTGTGGATTTAAATGACCACTGCTGTCTCATACCTCATCGAAGCAGTCAGCCACTTATATAATACCGATAGTGTCACAACGGCAACTGCAAATTGTTGATTCACAAAACTATATTGAATATAGTTTTGTGCTGATGTGGTTCTGCACAAATGCTGTACTAACTACTTTTTTGTTTCTTTATTTATACTCATTTATGATTATCTTCCAAACTAACAGCAAACAGTTATTTAACATACCCTTAACAATAAACAACTATGTGCCAAACCCTTAACAGTAAACAGCTATGTGCCAAACCCTTAACAGTAAACAGCTATGTGGCAAACCTTTAACAGTAAACAGCTGTGTACCAAACCCTTAACAGTAAACTGCAATGTACCAGTAAACAGCTCTGTACCGAACACCTTGCTGTAAACAGCTATGTAGCAAACCCTTTGCTGTAAACAGCTATGTACCAAACCCTTTGCTGTAAACAGCTATGTATAAAACCCTTCGCTTTAAACAGCTACGTACTAAACCCTTCACAGTAAACAGCTACATCCCAAACCCTACCCATCACTATGAACAGCAATGTATCAAACCCTTCACAATAAACAACCATGTGCCATACCCTTAGTAAACAGCTATGTACCAAACCCTCAGTAAACAGCTATGTACCAAACCCAACGAAAGAAATATGAACATTGACAAGGTTGCTTACTCTCATACACCAACACAGGTTTCAGTGAGGTAATCTTCTCTGTAGGCTGATTACAATTACTACTGCTTTGACATTTTTTTTAGATATAATTTTTTATATTTTCATTTATTTAAACATATATCTCTATTTCTTCCTCATTTAAATAAACCAAAATATTTTCTCTCTCTCTCTCTCTCTCTCTCTCTCCCCCCTCTCTCTCTCTCTCTCTCTCTCTCTCTCACACACAGAATTTCTTGAGTGTTTTTCTTCATGGTGTAGCATTTAAAGATATTCTTCCGCCCAACATCGGTAACAGATTTAGTTGCATCTCTGAGTAATAATTGTGTGTTTAGTTAAAAAATAAATAAATACACTCCCATCACTGATAGAAGACCAGTGATCTTTGTGTAATACTCTCTCTTGTGGCTGTTACTTAAATATCAGAATTCCTCGGCATTCTTCTTGCATAAGAAGGTACTTCTTTTCTGTCACAGCAGGATGGTGGTGTTTTTGTTTTTTTAACTAACATATGGCTAATTAATGATCGTATTTTATCCTTAATATTTACAATTGTTACGGATTTTCATGTAAGGTATGGTCGATGAATCTGTCTTAGAAAATGACAAAAATATTTATTCGATTGTATGTTTACACATACATACATGTGGACACAGAATTACACCCTATTTTGTGTTTAAGTATTTAAATTTCCATTTTAATTTAGTGTATATTTTAATATATAATTTTAACATAGTGCAAAATGCATATGTATATATATATAACCATTAATCCCGATGCATTTTTATTCTCTTTCCGTTTCTCTCTCTCTCTCCCCCCCATTTCCCCCCATCCCTTTCTGTCAGCATAGGTTCAAAACGTCAAAGACTTTTCCATTTTCCTCTGCTTGTTGATACCTCACCTGTCTCTGCCTTTTGGTTTTTGTGCATTTAAACTGTATATACATATATACACACCCATGCATATATATGTATAACATACATACACACACATCCTTCATAGTATATCTGTTAAAAAAATCAAAAATTCATGTTGATTTTCTACAATCTTAACAACTAGCCTCTCACTTTCTCCTTTTTGTTCTTCATCCTCACTCCTTCCATCTTTATATGCTTCAACTGTTGTCTCTATGATATCTATGAGGACTACTAAATATTACTATATATTGTGTCTCCTATGCTGTAAATTTGTTTCATGTCCTTAAGTGAATGAAATTTAAAAGAATAATATAGACTTTACATTTACTCCATTGTAAAGGAGAGAGAGAGAGAGGTCTCAGTACCGTTTGTACTTGAGTGTTGTTTACATAAACAGATTGCGGTAGAAATATCTGAGTACCTAATTACATGTTTATTATCTTTGGGTGTGGGTAGGTCATATTTATTCAGGGGTATTTTCATTAAAGCTAACCCATGGAAACTTGTGTAAGCAAACAGTGCAACATTGTGTTTGCAACATTGTGCTGCAACATTGTGTTTGTATGTATATGTGTGTATTGGGGTGAGGGTTACTTAGCTAAAAAGAGGATTTCTGTGACTGACTTTGTGAGAGTTGAGTTGACCACAAGGAAGTGAGTGCATCTTCTAAAAACTGCACTCCACCGAATCATGCCAGCCCAAATAAATGTGCTTAAAATACCCACACTGGTTTTGAGTTCAGTCCCCACTGCACGGCATCTTGGGCAAGTGTTTTCTGCCATAACCCTGTACCAACCTGTGCCTTGTGGGTGAATTTGGTAGGACGGAAACAGTGTGGAAGCTCATTGTGTGTGTCTTTGTGTGTCTGTGTTTGTGTCTGTCCTCTTCCTACCAAATGACAACCGTTGTTGGTTTGTTCATGTCCCTTTAACTTAGCAGTCCAGCAAAAATAGATCGTTACAATAAGTACATGGGTCAGTTTGTTCAACTAAACTCTTCAAGGTGGTACTCAAGTATAGCTGTAGTCCAATGACTGAAAGAAGTAAAAAAAAAGAAGAAAAATTTAACATCATTTTATCACTCCTTAGGGATTTAGAGAATGGTCATTCATTTGTGGACTCCTTCACATTTTCCTTGTAAAAACATGTCCATCTGTGTCAAAAGATGTGATGGAAAGTGCAAATAGCCAGGGCATTGAATCCCTAATCATTAAACATGGTCTTTGTTGGACCAGCCATGTCACCAGGATGAACAATGAACAGCTTCCTCAAATCCTCTTCAGCAAACTGGCAACTGGGAAAAGGCAAAGAGGTGCTCCTCTTTGATGCTACAAAGATCAGCTAAAGTCATCTCCGAAGCAGACCAGCTTCAAGCCCCTAGCTTTTGAGATGACCATAGTGAACCATTCCACCTACTGACAAAATATAAACAATAACGTAATATTGTTTGAAAGAGTAAGAAAAGAGGAGAGAATGGCAATGGAAGGTCTGACAGCAGCAACCAGGACTGACTCCGATCTTGACATGTGGCCAATGCAATCACGTTCTGTGTGAAGGTTGACCCCATTAGCCACATTCTCCATCAGCATTAATGGTCCAAATGTTCATCCAGGAGAAATCAATCCTTGGATTCGAGGAACAGGCCACTGCTGCCACTGATATATGTGTGTGTGTGTGTGTAAACTGTGGTAAATTTATCATCATTTGACATGTGAAATTAAATAAGATTGTTCTTCTTGTACTGGATTGTGATTTAGTTTCACACAGAAAGATTAGTGTTGAAATACTAATTATACAGTTCTTTGTTATGGGTTTGGGTCCAGTATTACACTGGTCATATTTGGTGAGATGTTACTATCATCCCTTGTAGAGAAAAAAATGTGAATCTATATATGTGGCTTATAGCCAATATATTAAATCTCCAAATCTGATACCATTCTACTAAGTAGACAGCAGAGTGGGGATTCAGGCAGTTATCCTAATTTAACTAATAATCTAATTTAAAATTATCTTAAGATATTTTGATTTATATAATTTTCTTCGGTGGTGGTGGGAAGGTGTAGCTGTGTGGTTAAGAAGTTTGCTTTCCAATCATTTAGTTTAGGGTTTAGTCCCACTGTTTAGTGCTTGAGCAAGTGTCTTCTACTATAGTCCTAGGCTGACCAAAGCCTTGTGAGTGGATTTGGTAGATGGAAACCATAAGAAGCTGATCATATACATGTGTATGTTAGTGTCTCTTTGTCTTGACATCACATGCTCACCATAATCATCACTATAAAAAGAAAAGTGTCTTTTTAGAATCAAGAGCAAAATTATACCAGAAACAGATGCTAAATAAATTCTTTAAAGAAATGATACGGTAGGTTATGGATGGAATGCAGCTTTTGAGTCATGAATTCTGTGTTGAGAATAATGTTAAACTGTATGGATACTGAAGTTTAGAGAGTATTGATCTGGTATGGGATTGCTGATTGATTGGTTGTTGGTATTTCTTCATTGTTATTAGTCAGTAGTATTGATTTATTTGGTGGTGATAATTAAAACCAACTTCGTTACTAAAAAAACACAATCAGCAATTTCATGACAAACATCAACATCGTTAGAAACACCAGTTACTATCAACGTTAGTGTTGTTGATAATTTCTGTACCTTCACCACCACCACCACTACTACTACTACTACTACCATCACCACCACCGACAACAAAAACTACAACTAACTTATTCCATACACTTATCGGTCTCTATTGCTGCCAAGTCAACACCACCATCATCGGTAATAAACTCATCATTCCATCTCTTCTTGCTAAAATAATTACATCTTTATCTCTGACAGCTAACCTATTCAAAAGGTGCTTATTGTTTATATATATATATATATATATATATATATATATACTAAACTCATCAATTACTTTTCTCAGGGTTGAAAGCTGCTTGTTATATTCTACAATTGGTCTAGATTCTACTATCTTACCATCTTCTGCATTTGCTATCTCCTAAATAATAACAAACCTCTCCTATCTCTTTCTCATGTTTTTATTCTCCTCCGTTGATGTGGATGAATATCCTTACTGCAGTCATTTTCATATTCTTAGCAACATTTTAGAATCCATTTGCTAATTAAATATATGCATTTTTCTTCTTCTCCACATTGCACAGTTCATTTTATGTAATTTCTATCCATACTTTTCTTCTGTGTCACTGTCAGCACATAAACTAACTTCCCTTGTAACACTGCCCTTCCTTCCCCTTTGCAGTTGTTGCAATGACAGCCTCATCCAGCTGTGATCCCCTTTTAAATTGTTGCTATACTCTCTCTGTCCAACTACCTCATTCTTTAAAAACTGTACACCCTCTATCCAATTCCCTCATTCCTTTAAGCATGCCTATATATACTAAGACTTGTTTTCAGGCTAAGGGCTAAGTGCTATGTACCCACAAAAACTGACAACAATTGATTTTACTTCAGTTATAATGCTGTTTGTAAATATATACAGTAGAAACCAATTTTCATAATCACAAATAATATTATCAAGGATTTATTGTTATCAAGATTAGTGAGTCCAAAACCCCTTTAAGTACGATTCCATAGCCGCTGCAAGAATGTTAACTGGTTATTATTATCTAAATAGCACAATTAGTGGGTTTCACTGCATGTGTGAGAGTGTGCATGTGCACACATGCATGCGCGTGCATGCATACACACACACACATACACACACACTCTCTCTTTCTCTCTCTCTCTTATTTTTGATATAGATGTAATGTCTGAAATTTGGGTGACAGGGTTACTTGACTGCACCAACCCCTGTACTCGGCTGTATGTTAGTGTCTCTTTGTCTTGACATCACATGCTCATCATAATCATCACTATAAAAAGAAAAGTGTCTTTTTAGAATCAAGAGCAAAATTATACCAGAAATAGATGCTAAATAAATTCTTTAAAGAAATGATATGGCAGGTTATGGATGGAATGCAGCTTTTGAGTCATGAATTCTGTGTTGAGAATAATGTTAAACTGTATAGATACTGAAGTTTAGAGAGTATTGATCTGGTATGGGATTGCTTCCGAAACATGGAAATTTGAATTTAGAATGTAAATACTCAGAACAAATACTGCAAGGTATTTTTTCTGACACCTACTAATCCACCACACCTGCAATACACACACACACACACACACATGATCAACAGAAGTTAATGTATTCAATGCTCTATAAGTGACAGTGAGTATATACAGAGCAGGCCTCTTAACATTCAATGGTCAGCTGATTAATTTAACTGTGCACCAGAGTATTGGCCATGGTACTCTGCCAGCACTCTAGGTATCCTTATTTTGGTGCACAATCAGATAATCAGCTGACTGTTGGGTGGGTGGGGAGGGCACAAATTTTAATTAACAACTACTTCATTAATACAAAACTTTGGTTATCAGTTGTATGTGTGTGTATACATGACATGTAAAAGGTACCTCTGCCAGTGACACATAAAAGGCACTTGTGCCAGTGACACACAGGAGGTACCTGTGCTAGTAATACATAGGCGGTACCTGTGCTTGTGACATGGAAAAGACACCCAGTGCACTTTGTGAAGTGGCTGGCATTACAAAGGGCATCCAGTTGTAGAAACCAAGCCAGAACAGACAACTGGAGCCTGGTGCAGCTCTCCAGCTTACCAGCTCCAGTCAAACAGTCTAAGCCATACCAGTATGGAAAGCAAATGTTAAATGATGATGATGATGATGATATATGAGAGAGAGGGAGAGATGAAGGAAAGATCAAGTTCTTATAGCTGAATCTGTTGAAGATTTAGGAGCTTCAGTTGGGGAAACAAAGCCTAAAACTGAGTGACCTTAAATTAAACTTAGCAAAAGCTAAAATATTAGAAAGTAGATGAAAGGACCCTGCTGCCATGCTTGAAATGCAGAGAATGAGTTTGTAAGAGTTCCATATAGTGTACTCAGTTTAGACTAGAAGTGCACAAGAACTGTAGTGGGATTATAGGAAGGTTAACAGAGATGGTAGACTTCATGTGTGACTGTTGCACAAGGAGCAGTGAGCACAAAGAGTTCACTGGAAATAGATTTTCACAAATGTTTGGAAGTCTCCCTAAAAGTAGTTGATAGCTTTTGTTACCTAGGTAGCCTAATTATCAGGAGGGTGGTTGTTGTTGTAAAAGCATAGTAGCCTCAATAAGAAGAAGTTGGAAAAAGTTCAAGAATCTCTTACCTCTGTTGGTAACAAAGAGATTTTACCCCCAGTGTGAAGGACAGATTGTGTGATGCTTGCATATGTAATAGTGAGGTGTTGGCCTTGAATGTTGAGGATTTGCAAAGACTAGAAAAGTTTGTATGCTAGATGTGTATGAGAGGTGAGATAATAACTAGACATGCGGTAGGTAACAGATGTGTGCAAGACAGAAGCAAACTGTGCTAGCATGGATGTGTGATGCATATGAAAGATGACAGTTTGGTAAAGGTGTACTACATGTTTAATGTGTATGGAATTCTTGACAAAAGCAGATGGAAGAGAGCTTGTAGACAAAATGGTGAAAGTTATTTTGAAGATGTTACACCACACAAAGGAGGACCATATCACGTAGCAACACAGTGCTGAAGAAGAGTTAGCTGTCTGTGAAAATATAGTGAAGCAAACATAAATGGTGGTTGTGATGAAGCACTGCTTTTTTGATATTCTCTCATCTCGCATAGTGCCAGGCCATTGATAAAATTTATAGATAGCAGAAGATCTCTCCTGATTACCACTCCCTATTTCCTATGTTACTAGGGATGTCATTGGACTTGTTTGACCATCTTATCTCAAACATTCTCTCTCTCTTTGGATATGTGTATATTTTAATTCCTCCATATCACTCCTCTTGCCCATCATACTGCCTATGTATAAGGGTTGATCCTAGATCTGTTTCTACCCAAACCCTCTATCATCAATCACCCTTTCTCTCCCAGGCCATTCATTATTAACATCAATCACTCACTCTTACTACTGTATACTGCCATTATTATCCATTACTCTCTTTCTCTCTCTGTTGCTCTCCACTACCTACACTCAAATCTCTGTTTCTGCCGTCATATTTATTCTCCTGTCACCCATCCATCCCTGGATGGTGAAGGGAACTCTCTTTTTTATTATTTATCTTAGTTATGTTGCCTTAAGTGAACTAACACATCAAGCAATAATAAAGATTCTCTAATTCAATGGGTTACAAGGCAACCTTGCAGATACTGGTATCATAATAAAGTACACCCAGCATATACTGTGTAAAGTGGTTGCTGAAGGAGCAAAGAAAATAGGGAGTTGAGAAAACCCTTTAGTATTGTTATGGATTGACAAACTCTCTTGTGCTTGTACTGATAAAACGCATCCAGTACATTCTGTAAAATGGTTGGTGATAGGAATAACATCCAGCCATAGAAACTAAGTCTAAAATGGGACATACAAGTGACACGTGGTCCTCTGACCTTTGTAGCAGGCAGTAAGAACAGACTCAGTAATGTTTCCAACCCATGCCAGCATGAAAAGTGGATGAAATGAGAAATGAGATGAATATCTATAGGTATTTACATGTTTGAATTTGTAAAATGTTTTGCATGTATGTATGAATACATGCATCCTATTTGCTGTACCACTACTGTCCATGTAACTAGAGATGGCTTTCTCTTGTTTCTCAAATTCTCTCTCCCCTATTCATTGTACCATGCCTACTATATAATGAGTGAATGCATTGAACCTACCTTCATCCAATCCACCTATCACTATTCTCATCACTTTATCCATTTGCAAGACATATGTATAAGGAATGTATCAAACCTGTTTGTACACATGCAATACTCTCTTTTACTTTGTACTGCCTGTCACCACTCCCTCTCCCACTTGGGCTACTTGTTCTTTACATCTGTCACTCACTCCTACCATTCTCCAACTCTCCTTGTCTACTACTCTCACCCCAATCACTCTGTTTCTATGATCATACTCTTCTCCCTTTTGACCACCCATTTTTGTTCATCTTCTATTCTCTGTCTTGGTCATGTTGCCTTGAATAAAAACAAAAAAAAAAAATCACATAAAACAGTGAAAATTCTCTATTCCTACAGAGAACAAGGAAAGATTATTAGCGCTGGTGTTGCATGAAATGCACCCAGTGCACTCTGTAAAGTAGTTGGCGAATGAGCAGATGCAACAAAGGGTTAAGAGAGCTTATCGAGGTCATGACAACCTTTCATGTGTTAGTTCCGCAATAAAATGGATTGTACAAGTGAGATATGGCCCTTTGGCCCATTGAGAAGGGCAGTAACTCTTTCTGATAATTGTCCTGCTTTGTAATGATTCATCCAACACATGACAGCATGGAAAGTGGGCATAAAATGATGATGCATATATGTGTGTGTGTTCACACACATACATATGCACTCAAATATAAGAGAGTATATTTGGCAGAATTGGGCCTAATGTATTGTAGATTTTTATTTTATTGACTTGGGAATGGTGAAAGGTAAAACTGGGTCCCGGTTGGAATTTAAAATCAAAATCTACAGAGATGAAGCTAAATACTGGATGGTATTTTCAACACTTTGCATTATATAAACATAGGGTTCATAATCTTTGAACACATACACACACACACACACACACACACACACACACACACACACACATCATCATCTCTCTCTTTCTTTCTGATACTTAATATTGGTAATAAATTAGATTTTAAATTTATTTACCAAAATATTATTTACTCCCCCCCCCCCACACACACACACTTATTGGCATTATCATCACGACCACTACAGCTACTGTCACCACCACCACTACCATTACTACTGCTGCTGCTGCAATCATTATTTTGATCTTTATCATCTTTGGTACCATCATCGTACTTTGCTATCATTCAGACTAATGAAGCTTGACCTGATTGAAATAACAACTAGATTTCCATCGGATCAGGTGCTTGCCTTAATACAAAGGACACATGAAATAATGGGATCTAGGTTACACTGCTTGAACCAAATAATAATGATGATCATCATCATAATAATAATAATAATAATAATAATCCTTTCTACTATAGGCACAAGGCCTGAAATTTTGGGGAGGGGTCTAGTCAATTTAATCAACCCCAGTGTTTCACTGGTACTTAATTTATCAACCCCCAAAAGCATGAAAGGCAAAATTGACCTCGGTGGAATTAGAACTCAGAACATAGTGGCAGATGAAATATCACTAAGCATTTCACACATGGCTTGAATCCCTTTGATCATAGATGTGCTTGATCAGGGCCACCTTGAGATAAACAGCAACATCATTATCATATCATCGTCTAATATTTAACATGTTATATGACTAAGTATTGCATCTCCAATTGCTTCTCTGAGGTGTGTGTGGGGGGAGATGTTTTCAATTATAAATAGCATCAAAGATTAAGTGTTTCAAATTAAAATGAGCTCTTAATTACATAACTTGTTGACTATACACACACATACATGTATATGTATGCATATTTGTAGGTGTGTATGTCTATATAAATGTGTGTGTGTGTGTGTGCATGTATGTATATACATATATATGTGTGTGTGTGTATATTGACAGATAGATAGATAGATATCATAGGAATGTTACTTAGTGTATATCACGTGTGTATTATGTACTGCCTTGAAATTTTAATTAGTAAAGATCCAGTCTTTAATCATTTCTATTTTTTGCGCTTGTTTCAGTCATTAGGCTGTGGCCATGCTGGGGAGCCACTTGAAAGGTTTAGTTGAACAAATCAACCCCAGTCTATATTTATAAAACCTGACACTTATTTTATTGGTCTCTTTTGCCAGACTGCTAAATTATGAGGCCATAAACACACTAACACTAGTTGTCAAGTGAGGTGGGAGGCGAACACAAATGCAAGGACACACACATCACAAGCTTCTTTCAGTTGACCTCTATCAAATTCACTCACAAGGCTTTGGTCAGGTCAGAGGTGTGGTAGAAGACCAGAAGTGCCTGGACAGATTGACTTCATTTAAGAGAGTAGCTTTGGGTTCTCACAACCATAATTTATGTAAAAGATATTTAACTACTGTCTTTAAGTGACTTTATATGCAAAGATCTTAAGTTGAAAAGTTAACAGTGACATATATTATAATGCTTGTGAAAGGATCTGGTACATTAGCAAGCCTGAGATTGAAAGCTTATATACAATGATCTTGAATTTGTCCGGCCCAGATCTAAGATACTTCTTTCATTTGATAGAAGGACCAAACTTCCTTGATGTTATTTAGTCATTGTTAACATTTTTTGACTTCCTGAACTGGGAACTAGAAACTGTGCTTATAGAAACCAGTGCCTTGTGTTGGCCTTTGTGGAAGAAAATTGTGTGTCGGGGACAGCTCTTCATTGAAATAAATGCTATTACCATTTTTATATTGTTAAACATCAGTTGTCTCAAAACTCACTGAGGTGTACTGTGAAATATGGTTGTCTTGTAGGAGCAACCTGCAGTGGATTTATAAGATATTATTCATCATCATTGTCGTTACTTAACATCTGTCTCTTTTCCATAGGTTGGACAGTCCAACAGGAGCCTATGAGCCAGAGGACTGCACTGACCTCAAATGTCTGCTTTGGCATGGTTTCTATGAGTAGATGTCTTTCCTAATACCATGCACTGGGTCCACTGGCACTAGTGAGGCCATCAAGTAACTCACAAGACAAGACCCCTTGACAGAGTGGAGATGTAGTATTGAGAGAAGTGGTTTTATACCAAGTATTGAAGTGTTAAAGAGGTGACACATAGCTTACCCAGCTTGAAAGAGAGAGAAGATGGTGGTGATGTGTCATCTACCTAGAGCAGGGAATGGTGGGGTTTCTCAACCATATTTTTTCTATGGACCCCTTTCTTTACTATTTTATTCAGTGTCTAATATTATAGAAACTTCTTTCAAAATTCCTGTTTTGGTTTTCACATTAACTTGTGTAGGTGGAACTATGTAGAATGTTAGAGAAAGAAACATAGATGTTTCTTGTAATAGATATGCATACATCCAAATCAAAATTTTTTTCAGGAGCCCTTAAAATATTGTGAATTCTCAATTTATTATTTTATTACGTGTCCCCCCACCAATCTTATATGAATCCTTAGGGCCATATGGACCCCCCCCCCCCAGTTGAGAACCACTGACCTAAAAGAATGTAGAGATAAGTAATGAAGAGTGGCAGGTAGTGTATTTTTGAAGAATAAAGAGGTTTTGTTAGTTGGTAAGGACACCTTAAACTCAAGATATGGCAGCACCAATAAGACATTTTGTATCTAAAGAGCTGGTCCTGGACATAATCTGAATAGAAGGAAATTTGGTCAGGAGGAAATTTTGGTAATAATGAGAGTGTGATCATAGATTCTTGTGGTTGGCGTTAGGAAGGGCATCCAGCTGTAGAAACTCTGTCAAATTAGATTGGAGCCTGGTGTTGCCATCCGGTTTCACCAGTCCTCAGTCAAATCGTCCAACCCATGCTAGCATGGAAAGCGGACGTTAAACGATGATGATGATGATGATGATATATATATGACATAATAAATCATGTGGATCTAAACTCTGATTATTCATATCATCAGTATTTTAGTTTACAAATTTTAGCCAACTGCTTATTATCTGATGCATGGCCTGCTTTAGCTCTTATTTGCAGTCATTGCCCTCTTGGATGGTTGAAGGACCTCATCTCTCTCAAATAGTATTAAAATAATGATAATCGTAGTGAGGACAATGATTGGTTGACATTATGTGAGAATATTAGGTTGGATACTGTAATTTGGTGGAAGCCATTTCAGTATAACTATTAATATCGATAAAAGTAGGAAAGAGTAGATTTGGTGCTGAACTGACCTAGTCAGACCTGTTTGGTGTGGTAGTGATGATGGAGAGGACCAACAAAACATGTAAAAACAACAGTGACAGCACTTTTCGTTGTCAGAGTAGCTTGATTGATACACATTTCAATTTTGAAATTATTAACATATAATAAAATAACTTGACCTACTTATCTGCTTCAAGTCTAGAATTACCTGTACAAATATCTTATTTATTCTGTAGAGTATGCCTCTACTTAGTTACTTGAAATCTTAAAAATAATAATGAAATCTTTATCCTTTCAAACGCTATCTTGAAAAATAGTGAATGATGTCAGTCTTAGCACATTGACTATATATAATAAAGGTTGGGATTGTCTTGGCTGGAATGTCTTTTTATTATAGAGTTAACTGACTTTTAGACAACAACAAAAATGGTGATACTATTGAAAAATATCTAGAGGAAGGAGTAGTGCCTATGAAATTGCCATTCATGTTTCTCTTGAACCATCAAGTCACAACTTTGTGTGAAAGAAGTTCCAATGAGGAATGTTCTGAGGACTGAGTTTAGTGATTAGTGCTGTGTTTATGAAGCAGATGTTAGAAGCAACAAAAATAATGAGAGGAGGAAAGACAAATGGGTAAGAAGTCTTGAATGGAGATGGTATGTATGACTCCAGCTAGCTTTGAGGAGTCATTATAGTAGCAGTAGAAAAGGTCAGCGGCTGGACCCTGTTTGTGAATGACTTAAGCTTGTTTTATGGAAGTGAATAGCCATAAGAAATTTTTCAACTGTAAACTTTTGTGCTTGGAAAGTTTATTTTTACAATTGTAGGAATCAAATATATAAATACAGTTAGTTACTCAAAATAAATTTAATTTTTCCTTAATTTAACTGTTTCTGAAAGGAATGTAAATGAAACTAGTTGCTTAATCTCTCTGTGCATGTACAATCACACAGCTGTTATGTACTACCATCTGTATGCATATAGGTGTAGCATATTGATATATTTTAAACATTTATCTATATATTGAATAAATAAAACTACAACCTAGCTTTTATATAAAATGAAAAGAAAGTGAATTTTTAAAATATTTTTTTTAACCCCTTTTAGAAGCTCCTAATGTTGTTTACAAATTTAACATTGATTTCTTATTCTGATACTTGGTCAATGGTCCAGATATAAACTGGTTTTAATTGATAAGTTTAATACCATGTGTGTGTGTGTTTGTGCTTTGATGCATTGTAAAAACTGTGTATCAGATATAAAATAGCTATTGATTCGTTAGAATGTTATTCAGTACATAGTTGGCACACAACTTACTTGAATACTGGATATAGAACTTAGATACAAATTGTTGTTAAATAATTTTCGTAGTTTTGTACAGTGGTGGATTATATTGAAGACGTATATTGTAGTGGTCATTGTTCTGGAATATCAATGAAATGTGAGTATAATCCCTCTGAATTATTAGATATATATAATACTCTTTATGTTTGTTGGCCTATCAAGGATAGTCACTGAGAATTGTCCAATACATGCTAGCATAGAAAGTACATGTATAATAATATTGATGATGATAATGAAAATATTTAGCAA
Source organism: Octopus bimaculoides (assembly GCF_046866305.1). Lineage (NCBI taxonomy): Eukaryota > Metazoa > Mollusca > Cephalopoda > Octopoda > Octopodidae > Octopus > Octopus bimaculoides. Next base: position 75,038,517 of record NC_142932.1, read on the forward strand.
AGTAAAACTCAAGCTAGTCATCTACATAGTCAACTTAGAAGTGTAGGGAGGTAGCAGTGTTATCATCAACAGCAGTTACAGAGGTATGAAAATATTAGTGTTTTAACACAATTGATTTGGAAGAGATAATTTAGATGTGATGCTGTTTGGATTTGTGCCAGGTAGGGTTACTTCTTATGTTTTCCTTTTGTAGTGAGATAATTACAATAAAAGCTTTTAGCTAAGAGTAAGCCTCTCTACCTAGCATTTGGAGCAGGCTTTGACAAGGTACTCCTTATCTGTAGTTTGGTGATTCCTAAAAAAAAAAAAACATAGTAGATGAATGGTGTATGAGAGTAACACATGTCATATAGAGAAATGTAGTCAGCAAAGTGTGAGTTGGCAAGGAGTTTAATGAGGAATTTAGTGCTCTGGCACCTTTCAAGGCTGTTCTCAGCCACCATCTATTTGCTATAGTCCTTCAAGCTATAAAAGAGGATGCACTGATAACCTCATTCTTATAGCAAAAAACTTCCTGTTGTGGAAACAAAATCCAGGATTGAGATGCCCCAGAGAAAACTTAATTTAGACTCGAAAACTAAGGTTTTAGTTAATAAGAAAGATGACAGAACCCTGTTGGCATCAAGGAAATGGTTGTTCTTTGCAGAAAAGGAGTTCGAAATTCCATACAGTGTAGGTTTTGTGAGCTCAAAAACAAGCTGACCACGAATGAAGGCTTTATATGTGCCAGAACACCATCATTATTGTTTTAATGTTCATTTTCTCATACTTCCATGGGTCAGATGGAATTCTGTGAGGCAGGTTTTCTACTGTTGGCTGCCCTTCCTACCACTATCCTTCACATGTTTCCAAGCAACATGATATTTCCTTATGGCTGGGCATGTTTTTCACAGAACTGAAAATGAACACCATTTGCTTCTTTGGTAGTGATATTTGTTTGCAGCTATCATATGATGTCAAGAGAAGGGTACACACATACATCCGTGATGGGCTTCTTTCAGTTTTCATCTACCAAACCCATTCACAAGGTTTTGTTCAGCCTGAGACTATAGTAGAAGACACTTGCCCAAGGTGTTGTATTGTGTGGCTGAACCTAAGACCATGTGGTTGTGAAGCAGTTTCACAAGTAAACTGAATTCTTTCTAATACTTGGAAGGCTCTGTAGAAGTAGTTGATAGCTTCTGTTACCAAGGTAACCTAATCAGTTAAGGAAAAGGATGCACTGAGAGCAAAGTAGCCAGAATAAGAATAGGGTAAAAAAAAAAGTCCCATGAGCTGTTACCTCTGCTGAGAACAAAATGTTCTTTCTCTCAGCGTGAAAGGTAGATTGTATAATAGTCATGCATGAACAAGGATGAGATATAGTAATGAAAGTTGGGGACTGAATGTAGAGGATGTGTGAATGCTGGAAAGAAAGGAAGAAGGCATACTCTGCTGGAAGTGTAATGTTAGGTGTATATGAACGACAAAAGGCAAAACCAGCCCCAGCATAATTTGAATTTGGAGCATAAAGTTCATGTGACTAAATACTGCAAGATACATAGAATTTCTATACAAATTCTTCTACCCATTATTCCAAATATTACCTGACCCAGCAGAAGTGTCACCACTGTCATCTACTTGGTCAAATATTATTTAATATATAATAATGTCAAATCAAAACACACACGTGAGGTATGAAGTGTATATGTGCTAGTACTCAAAATAAACTCTCAAAATTTGACATCTGCTACTGGTAGGAAGATGCTGATGGTGGAGTTGGGTTCAGCTGGGATCATCTAGTCTACTAATTATTATAGCCAGAAGACATGGGTTTGAATTCCACTGAATCCTCACATTTTTATTTTCTCCTATATATGTACTCATTTTTATGTTTGTATATTTTTCCTCATTTTAAATGCAAACATGTATCTAGTTTGATCCTAGATTAATCAACTCCATTTAACTGGATATGTTTAGCTACTAAACATCCTTACTTCCGAATATTTGACTATATATAGATATTATATTTAGTTGGTCATATTGTTATAGAATTATGTATGCATAATCTACATCTCTTCAAGTATAATCTTAAAGTAAATTAAAATCGTAATGAACCAAATTTAATCTTTTTCGTAATTAACCATTTTGATATCTTGCCTGAAACTATTCCTGATTCTGTGATCCAAGCTTCTTCAATCAAACTTCCTTGTTAATTTATTTCAAACTCCAACTTAAAAACAATAGTTATTTTCCTAAATTCTTCATAGTTCCCAAAATTAATTGAATGAAAAGCAGTGTTTTGACAGAAATATGATAAAAAAAAAGATTTAAACAATACCATCAAACCATTACTTCTGATCTCTTTTTCTAACGTTATAAATTGCAGTTCAATTTTAACTATTCACATTGATGTTGTACATAAAGACAAGGTGTTAAGATTTGTCCATTACATACAAGTATTGATGAAAAAAATTGACATATTCTGTTCAATATACATGGTCTGATCAATAAGTATCCGGACTGTTGCCATAGTAACAAAGCTAAAGCATGCAGAGTGAAGCTGCTTGGCATAAATTGACCTTGCACTCTGCTGTGTTTGTGCCCTAAGTTTTAACATTCTAACTCACTTCTGCTGTCTACAGCAGTGCTTGGAAGGAACATGTGTAATGTATGATTGTTGCATTGACCATGACAGAGAAAGTTGAGCAGAGAATCTGCATCAAATTTGGCCAAAAGCTTGGCAATACCTGCTCAGAGTCCTACACAAAGTTTTCAAAAATTTGCATTGTTCTCGACACAATCAAGGATATCTTCTGAAATTGAAACCCAAGTGTTTTTTTGGTCAACTGAAAGCAGGTTTGGTACAAACTTGGCAGACATGTGTCTCATACCCAAATCTTCAGTGATAATGGACTGAACTGAACTGTAACTAATCTGTACATCTCTGATAACTCACAGATGGTGATTTGATGACTTCCCCTCACAACTGCACACACATCTGCAATGTTTTACTCAGTTCTACTGGTTGTGGGTCTCCCAGAACATTCGTCAATATTGACATTTTTCGGCCATCTTGGAAACATGTGGATCACTTGTACACTTGTGTGTGACTCATACACTCCTCCTGATACACTTTCTGCAACTTTGCATAAGCCTCTGAGCAGGTATCGCCATGACAACTTTCTCTGTCATGGTTTATGTGGCGACTACACGCTACACACCTTCCTTCCAAGCTCTGTTATAAACAGCAGCAGTGAGCTACAATGTTAAAACTTAAACAGCAGAATTCTACATCAGCCTTTACCAAGCAGCTTCACTCTGCATGCTTTAGCTTCATTAGTATAGCAACAGTCTGTATACTTATTGATCAGACCTCATATAATAGTTGTTTTCCTTGACTTCTGTCTTCTCTCTTAATTGTATTTCTCAGAACCATTGTAGGGTTTTTTGGTGTTTTCTTTGATAACACAAACTGTAACTTTTCTTGTATCTATTTGTTCCTAAGAAACCTTGTTATTTTAGTTGTTGTATACAATCTTTCTTTTACTGGTATTAGTCACTGGGCAGTGTCCAAGCTGGGGCACCACTTTCAAGGGTTTTAGTCAGTCATATTGACCGTGGTACTTACTTCAGTCTGCTACTTATTTTATTGAAACCTATTTGTTGAGCTGCTAAGTTGCAAGAGGTAAAAGGATACATCATAAACAACACTAATGTGTAGATCAGTATAAATATAATCATATTCACACATACATGACTTTGTGGTTTAAGAAGCTGGTTTTGTGACAATGTGGTTTGGAATCAGCTACACTGCATGGCATCTTGGGCAAGTATCTTCTACTATTGCCCTGGACTTGTGAGTAAATGCTTTGTGAGTGAATTTGGATGACAGAAACTATTATTAAGTCTATTGCACATACGCATGTTTGTATGTATATCCTTGTCTTGATATTATGATTGTTATGATTGTAAATGAGCATCACTGTCATAAAAGTGGTGGTGTTTGTTTCCTGTCATCCATTACAAATGTCTGGCCATGAGAAATATTATCTTGTTTGGAAACAAGTGAGGGTTGATGATAGAAAGGTCAGCCAGCTGCAGAAAATCTGTCTCAACAAGTTCCATCTGATTCATGCAAGCATGGAAAAGTGGACATTAAATGATGATGATAATGCTGATGATTGACATACACATATCATTGATACATACTCTCAAAGAACTTTAAGTTTCTTCACATCTTCCTTCTTTAATAAACTTAGTCAAACTTATATCAAAACTTGTATTTATTTCTGATGTTTCTCAGTGGAAATAAGTCAGAAAATTCATATAATTGCTTTCCCAGTATATTGTTAAGCATGGAAATTTCTTTTGTAAACATGTTATAATCCCTTAGTTTGTTTCTTTTTTAATTCCTCTAGACATGATTTAATGTTACAGTGATTTTTCTTTTTACAATGATCTTATTGGATGAAATAAGTATTTCTTACTTTTCCAATCTATTTTATTTCAAGATAGGTTTATGTATTGCCTATTGAGTTTGTGTTCATTAATAACATTTTATTAAACTCTGTTTGATTTCTTATGATTTCTTTTTCTAAAAGTTTATTTACATTACCATCTGAGTCTTAGCTTGTCTTCTATTTATTGTTGCTGTGCAGCATATTGTTTTTCATTCAGTTTAGTCATTCATTCATTCATTCGTCCATGCATATATGTACAGATGTATGTGTGTACCATTGTTGTCAACACCATCTTCATCATCATTTAATATCCTTATTCTATGCTGGTGTGGGTTGAACAGTTTGACAGAAGCTGACCAGCTGAAGAGCTGTTTGGGCTTCATGTGTATTTTGGCATGGTTTCTACAGCTGGATGCCTTTCCTAATGCCAGTCACTTTACCAAGCATACTAGGTGCTTTTATGCAGCACTGGCATAGATGCTTTTATGTGGCGCTATCATGGGTGCTGTGCAGATAGGATTATAGTCCAAGCTGTGTTCTCTTGAAGCACATCTGCTTATTCTAGTATTCCAAGATTGTATGTAGATGTTGTTTGTGTGAGGTATGCATAACATTTGAAAATTACTGGAAAATATTTTTTGCTGAGCAATCATATATCAAAGCAGGAGATTGGAAAAAATTATTTGTTTCTCTATCTCAAATAATTACTTGGTTCCCTGTCTGAAGAATTCCTAACAGGAGATATCTTACATGTTTCTCCTACATGTATAATTTTGTGATTTCTGTTAGCAAATGAAACAAGTGTAATAATGGTGAATAATACCAAGATTTTTTTTTTCCAATCTCCTGTTTGTATATTCTTTTACTTGTTTCAGTTGTTTGACTGTGGCCATGCTCGGGCACTGTTTTTACTCAAACAAATTGACCCCACGACTTATTTTTTGTAAGCTTATTCTATTGGTCTCTTTTGCCAAACCTCTAAGTTACAGAGATGTAAACACACCAACATCAGTTGTCAAGTGATGGTGGGGAGACAAACATATACATGTATATATGATGGGCTTCTTTCAGTTTCTGTCTACCAAATCCACTCACAAGGTTTTGGTCAGCCTGAGGCTGTAGTAGAAGACACTTGCCCAAGGTACTGCACAGTGGGACTGAACCTGGTACCATGTGGTTCGGAAGCAAGCTTCTTACCACACAGCTACGCCTGCACCTATATATATATATGTAATGTATATTTATGAATTATTGTTGTGACAGTTTCAAGATATTGTTTGTTTGTCCTTCTATTGTAGTGTGGCATAGAAATATTGTCTTAGTCTCACATCAGTCCTAACTGAGCAGACCATATGATCCAACAGTGACCATCTCTATTTTTAAATATTTCTTTTGTTTATTTAGACATAATGTGTCTAATTGTCAGTGGTCATCTGTGCACAAAAATCTTATGTTGTACCATTTTTTTTTCCTGCACTAAAATATGCGTGCACTGAATATATTTTCAGTGTAATTATTAATACATGATTTCAAGTATCTAACATTCTGTTCTCTGATTTCAAAATGTGCACACACACATATGGGTGGATACACCTCCACCCTGTATCCAACCCACACACAAGCTAAAGAAACAGTGTATCTCTATCCTAAATCAAATGTAAGTCTTGTTGATTCTAGGTTTCGTTTTTCTACTCCTACTACAGATTCAGCTGTAAGAATAATGTCCTCATCATACAAGAATGTAATAATTCAGTGTATCAGTGGGTTATCCAGTGTGTCCTTTTTTTGTTAAGATGGTATAGTGTGTGATAGGAGGAAAGTTTGACTGCTATTTCTAGCAAGTCCTGTTAATTATGTGGAAATTTCCTCTTACAAAACAATATTGTATGCTGCTTGAAGTGGTACCAATATTTTCATGTTTCCAGTGAATGTTAATATATGCTTCAAGGCTGAAAATTATTTCAAACATTCCATTATCTCCATTGTTAATTGTTTAGTTCATTTCATAAAAGTCCTATTGGTTATACTGTGTAGAGGAGGCACTGTTGTTGTTGAAATGGTGGTGTTGGTAATGGTTTAAGAATAAACGAGGAAAATATGGAAGCAGCTTAACAGGTTTTCAGTCACATTTCATATTCTATTATATGAGCTGCAGTTTTGGTAGTGAGGGCTATGGTATAGTCATTTTCCTGTCTAGCCTGTTTTTCAATGCCTTTCTTGTTTTTTGGGGGTAATAACTGCAAATGAGGCAAGAAAGGCAGACTTAGTACAAGATAGTTATTGTTCATGTTATTTACTTGTACTTCAACTATTCCTCATAATATTTATTTTTCGTTCTTACATCATTCTGATGGATTGCTATATTTGTAATCTACACTTGACTCTGTCATAGTGCTAATCGCTTCATAGTGCTGCCCTCTTCAGTGTTTGACTCAGTTCTGTGTCACACTCAATCACTGAGTGTGACTCAAATTTACTTGTAATACTTTGAAAAATTTGTCATTGTATCCTTTTGCATTCATCTTCAAGTGTTTTGTCTGTTTTCTTCCATCTTGCATATGCTACTAGCACACATTGCATTGAGTCTTTAAGTACATACCCTAATACTTAAGGAATTAGAATGCTGTATCCAATTTTCAGACATGTAACCTTTTCAACTATCATGTTAATGTGGCTGATGTTGGTGATAAGAGATATGTGCAAAGAATCTTAAGATAATGACAAGTTTGCAACTTCCTGGCAAGAAGTCAACATTTATAGCAATGGTGCTTGGTAAAGTGGTTGAGATTCTCTCTAAAATTTGGTAAAAATAACTAACAAAATAACAGAAGTTGGCACCACTAAATTTGTCAAACCTGTTTGGGATGGATAAACTTTGATATTATAATTAGACTAAAGTATATGATTGATGCTCATAATTAGACAAGGAGGAAATTACTGTTAAGTTTCTTGCTCAAGGGCTGTAATGAAATACAAACTCCTGATCTATCAGTTTAGTATATTATCTAATTAGCTAATCTACTTTGTAAATAATGTTTTAAATCTCTAATGATACTTTTGTGAAGTAGGTAAAGTACCTTGCTCAAAGATACATTATATAGTGAAAACTTTCTTAACTAGTATTCCAGTACTTTATGTAGCCAACTAAAGTAACTTTAAAATAATAAGCACCATTCTCATTTTAATGAGTTTTCTATGGCTGGTATGAGTTGGATGATGATCTGCAGTAGGCGATGTTACCTGGCACTTTTCTGTATATATTGCCATGTCTCACTAATAATTGTTTCTAACATAGATACAATGCTATCAATTTTTAAGCATAGGGCATTAGTTGATTACATAAACTCCACTACTAGATTGATAATTCATTGAATCAAACCTGGAGGGAAAAAAGGCAAAGTTGACCTTGGTGGGATTTGAGCTCAGAAAAGCAAAGAGCCAGAACAAATACTGCACCCTCTTTGATTCTGCCATATCACTACCTAATAGTGATGACAAGGATGATGATTTCTAATACAGGTATGAAGATACATGTCAGAGGAAGAAACAGCCAATTACATCAATTGAGATGAGATGGTAGTGACCTTGACCCATTACAATCCGCCAAAGCTGTTAGAGAGGAAGAAAGCTTATCCTCAAATTGGAAAGCTGGTCTGAGTGCTTGAAACAAAGTGCACTTTAATAAAAGTATCCAAGGTGCCAAGTGGTGGTGTTAAATGGTTGATGAACTAAGCCTACTGAACTAAGCCACTAAGCTGTGGCCAAATTTGAACTCAGAACACTAAGCACTAAAGCAAGTATGTCAAGGCATCCAGTTTGATATTCTTATAGCTCCACCAATCCTCTGCCTTAGATGAGCATTGTTTTTTAACATCCCTGGAAGGATAAAAATCAAAGTTGACCTGATGGGTTTTGAACTCAGAATGAAGAGAAACAGAACAAATACTTCAAAGTATTTTGTCCAATGCTCTGATGACTCTGCCAATTCTCTAAATGAATGAATGAAAGAAAAGATAATGTTCACCTCAGCAGGATTTGACCTTGGGTCATAACAAAACACTGCAAAGTATTTTGTCCAGCACTTTATCATTTCTGCTGTTTATAATGATGCCACATGGACACAGTTTCATTGGTTGACTCTTTGTATGGTATTAATTATGAAGTTGTACAAAATCCATAACTTCAGAAATATTTTATCTTTTATCTTTCAGTCATTGAACTGCAACCCTGCTGGGGCACTGCCTTGAAGGGTCTTAGTCAAGCAAATTGACCCTTGTACTTCGTTTTTTTAACTCTGGAACTTATTCTATTGGTCTGTTTTGGCCAAACTGCTAAATTTCATGAATGTAAACCACCAAACATGCACATACTCTCTCACACACACACACACACACACACACACACACACTCTCTCTCTCTCTTTCTCTCTCTCTCTCTCTCTCTCTCTCTCTCTCTCCCTCACTCATTTGCTTACTCAATCAACTGGCTTCCAAATGGGTTTTACCTACCAAATTCACTCACAGGGCACTGGGGGCTCACAGGGCTTGCATGGCAGGACTGAACCCAAAACTGCAGTCATGCCTGTGCCTTTGATAACATCAATAATCTCAGGGCTTTTTAAAAATATTTTTTATTTGCAAACTGTGTGCTTCAAATTTAGATATGTTTAGATTAAGAAATGATCAGCTTGTCCTAGTTATGTTTATCTTTAGGTGGAATGATCTGTTTCAATTGTTTTGTACATTTGTTTGATATCATTTGCACCTGTTATTGTTTGCATCAGATAATTAATTAGTTTCAGTTTGAAACTGAATAATAATAGCTCCACAGAGGTAGTGGACAGCGACTGTGACATTGCAATATTTTGCACATTTCACTATTGACTTCTGCCCTTTTATATGTTTTCTCTGTTTCAGTTCTGTTCAGTTTCAATTCTTCCTGTATTCTTGAGCACATTGGGCAACAAGTTGACACCATTGGTTTCTGTTGGCTGCAGTTCTCATGGACTTCTTTCATGCTGGTTATGAATGTTCGGCACCATGTAGTTTTCGATCTTCCTCTCATTCCTTTTTCCCTTTGTTGGTTTCCATATGTAAGCTGTTTTAGAATGGTGTTGTTCTGATATCAAGAATATGTGACCTGCTAACTTTAATCTTAGTTCTATCTATTATTCCTCAGTTTAACCCCACCACCATCTGGCCCCTGCAAACAACTTCCTCCTACCAACCACTGAGTCCCTGGAAAGGTTATGCTAAGGGCACTGCCTTCCTCTGACATAAAAAAAAAATTCTCACATTACTTGGTATCAGAATTATCTAATTATCTATTGATTTTTTGATTGAAAATAAGGTTGGTACTTTGATAAATTACTGTATTTTAACAAAAAAAAAAAAAGTCTCAAAGATATCACCCTGGGTCCTGTATGCAAAGTTGGGTCTATATTACATGCTTTAATGTACTAAAATCTTTTTTACTGAATATGCACTGCTGAAATTTAGATGCATTTAATATGCCTATGCCTTTTTCATGCCATCAAATACAGTACATTGAAGACACCTAATATTTACAATACCAATTTTAAGCAACACTGAAGTAATGTATTTTGTTTGCTAAACCTTCATTGTTGCCAACCTTTGTTGAATATCTATTTGGTTAAGTAGTGTTGGTTCTTTTCCTTTCTCTTCCTTATTAATGTACACCCTGTGTTGCTGATAATTATCAATTATGATAACAAAAAAATAATCTGACAAAAGTTTAAGGGATGATTTTTATCCATTGTTTAACAGATTACAACAATATATTTTTGGCACAGAGTATAGCATGTTATCTGAACACTTTCTTCTAATCTCTAAAGAATTATCATTGCTGATGCCTTGTAGGTAGCTTGATTATTAGTGACTACATAACTTTATCATCTTTACATATGCGTATGTGTGTGTGTGCATGCGTGCACATTTTATTTATTCAAAACTGAATCAGTTTCTCCTTCCCAGTAATACACACAGAGCATGGCAGAAAAACCATCCCCTTTTGTTTTGATGCATCCCTTGCTCATGGTGCTACATGGTGGGACTGAATCTGAAACCATGTGGTTGGGAAACAAGCTTCTCAACCACACAGCCATACCTACACCCTATAAATCATATCTACACCCTAAATGCATGTGTGTGTGTATAATATAGTCAGGAAATTTTAAATCTCCTTCATCATCATAAGGATATTATCCATCCATTAATTCTTGTTTTTTTTCTCTTTCCTCTTTTCACATTTATTTTATCATCTTTTAACGATCTCTTTAAACATTTTCTCTCTATTTGGTATCCAAAATATTTCAGTTTCCTGTCTTTGTGGCTAATAATTTTCTTTCTTTTTTTTTTGTTGCCATTCTTAGAAATTCATCATTGGTTTTGTGTTTTGTTCATGATATTATCAAAAGTATTCTGTATGATGCACATCCCAAAGGCTTATCTATTTGATAATATCTTCATTTTATTGCCCTATTTCTGTTGAAATACACTGCCTTTATCTCAATTAATTTTGGAAATAATGAAGAATTTAATAAAATAACTTTGTCATTATTAAGCTGGTGTTTGGGACATATATTGACATGAAATTTTGATAGAGGTTTTAATTTAAATTACTTAAAAACCAGAAATTTGTATTGTAGAAACAGGGTTGGTTTTAAGTGAGTTGTGATCAAAAGAGCTAATCCTGTCTTAATGTTTCTTGGTGTTAGTATGTTTGATGTTTTTCTAGTGACTTTCTAGATGTGTCAATTCTTGTTGTGGTTTCTTCTTTATATTCCCCATTTTCTGATTGTGTATATTCTAGCTGTTGTATCTTTGGTGTCTTGATCAATTGACTTTCCCTAACGTAGTAGTTTATAATACAATAATGGTTTCTAATTTGGACACAAAGCCAAGTTTTCAAAGAACTGGGCTGGTCAATCACATCAAACATCTCTTCTTCAATACCAAAACTGGTCTCTGTGGGACTTGACATTCATTCATAAAGTGTTGGAAGAGACTTTAAGGCATTTTTTCCATATGCTCTAATGATTCTACCAATCTACCACATAATTAATAAACAGAAAGACTATTTGTTTTTCAAGCAAGTACCTACAGACAGAAAACTTGGTTGCAGTAGCGGGAAATGCTTTCAATATCTGAGAAATTTAACACATAAAAGTATTACATAAAAGAAGCGAAGGTGACACAAAATTCTAAAAATATATGAAGGTGTTCCAGTGTGAGATGCAGGAATGCATTAAATTCAGTATATTTAAATATATTTAATTTTCCTAAAAATTTCTGAATTGAAGTTCAAGAGAAACTAATGAGGAAAGCAGCCAGAACATCGTTAATTTGAACCTATTTGGAACTTCATTAGTAACAAAAAAAGCTGATGTCTCATTACGTCTTGCATGGCATCACATGTAGACATTTTGATTCGTTACAACTAAAGATAATGAGCTTGTTTTCTCTCATTATTTACAAAACAACAATCAGTTGTCATAACCACTATTACTATTTAATTATATTTTTGGATTCTTGCATAGGTTGCTAAAATTAAAATCATTTCATTAATTTTATTGCTTTAAAAGTTTTTTCCTATGATGAAGGCAAAGGAAATTAGCATAAGAAATATTTAATATAGAAAAAATGATTATTGTATTTTCTTTTTAAATCTATTTAGGCATTTATTTTCATTATAATTATCCAGTTTATGTGGTTTAGTTTTTCATTTTCATGCTAGATGATTGATTAGTTTTGTGATAGATTTCCTCCCACTACTCCTGAAACTATCCATTCTGTCTTGTGTGTGGAAGCTTTCCCATTGAAGTCTACTCTCTTACTGAGAAGATCAGCTGCTGAAAATACATCCATACAATCACTGCACTGCATTGGCCTAAACAAAACTGAGATATAAGTGAAAGATTTCTGGAGAATTTCAACATGATATATATTATTATTATTATTTGCCATCCCCTGGCAGCCATTATAATAAGCTTGCAATCCATGAAGTAGTTGTTCAATCCCATATCTATTCACCTATTTCACATCTACTCTTAGGTCATTGTATTTACTTACTACTACTACTACTACTGCTGCTGCTGTCGCCACTACTATGCTACTACTAACACTGCTCCAAAGATGTGAACATCAACCCTGGCAGAATGTCAGTAGTAAAGTGGTGGCAGTGTTGCTATCTTCACATTGGCAAATGCTACAGATTTGCAGGCAAAGCAAGGATGATTAAATCAACACCAATACATGTCTGGTATATATGTTATTGACTCTGAAAACAAACTGAATCCTGACAGGATTTCAGGTTGGAACAGAAAATGATAACAGTTAATACTGCATGTCATTTTGCCAGGTGCACAACTGTTTTTACTACTCAACAATCTTAAATGATGGTGTGGATGATGATGATGATGATGACAGTGCTGGCAGTTAATAGTAATAATAATTATGTGTTATTTGTAGGCCTTGCATATACTGTGATGCTTAATTATCTTACTTAAGATGTTGTGTCACATAAATCTCCAATGTTTTAAACTTAAGTTACGTGAGATTTTATGCATTCTAATCATTCAGTGAGTCTACAAAGAGAACAAGTGTGTGTGTGTGTGTGTGTGTGTGTGTGTGAGACCACGTGTGTATTGTTGGTAATTTTCTTTCTCCGTCTTCCTTTCTTTGGACTTTTTCTATATTGCTGATGGAGAGCTCTGCTCAAAACATGAAGTCCTCTTTCTTTTCTTTCCTTTCCTGAGCGTCCAATAACACTTTACTTACTCCATGTCCTCACGTTGTTGTTTTTTCTTGCTTGTTCATGTTTGGATTGACTACGTGTATATATATATATATATATATATATATATTATCTGTGTGTGTGTGTGTGTGTGTATGTGAGGGGTCTTGCCTTGAGAGTTACTTGGTGACCTCATAAGTGCTAGTACCATGAGAAAACATCCAATGTATTTTGTAAAGTAGTTGGTGTTAGGAAGGGCATTTAACTGTAGAAACCATGCCAAAACAGACATTGGAACTTGACACAACTCTAGCTCATCCAGTGCTTATTTTATCAACCCTGAACAAATGATGACCTTGGTGGAATTTGAACTTGGAGCTTAAAGCTGAATAAATGTTGTTAAACATTTTGTCTGATGTCCTAACAGTTCTGCCAGCTTGCCACTTGGTCGTAGTTGTAGTAGTAGTAGCATTGGTTAGTACAATGACTAAGAGCAGATGTAGGTAGATGTGGGTTTGAACCATTACTTCATGAATTGTGAGTTTATAATGTTTACCAAAGGAAAGCTAATTATAATAATAATAGTTTCAAATTTTAGCACAAGGCCAGCAATTTGGGGGCAGGGACTAAGTTGATTACATCAACTCCAATGCTCAACTGGTACTTATTTTATTGACCTCAAAAGGATGAAATGCAAAGTCGATCTCGGTGGAAATTGAACTTAGAATGTAAAGACAGATGAAATACCGCTAAGCATTTGCCTGGCATGCTGATGATTCTGCCAGCTCACCACTTCAATAATAATAATAATTTGTTCCCACAATGCTGGCAAATGGAGGGATATTACAAAGACAGGTTACAAAATTTTACCAAGTTTTTGCGAAGAAATTGGATTAAAGTGGATAAAAGTAAAAAGAAATGACACAAAGGTTTTTAAATGTCCTCTGAGTAGGATACTGCTGCCTAGAGCCAATCAAGCAACCCCATAGACCCAAGAATTATCCTTTGGGTTCTGGAAGTTTTGTCCTTGTTTATTACATAGGCTTGTCCACCTGACAGTTTTGTATTGTTTCTTTACTCTTTTGTTACAATATTTATATTGAAATATAGTGAGGCGTATTGGTTATGGTATTTGGCTTATCACTAATGTCACAAGTTCAATTCCCAGCAACTTATTGTATCCTTGAGCAAGACACTTTATTTTATGTTGTTCCAGTCCATTCAGCTGGCAAAAATGTGTCATGCTGAATCTCCCTGAGAACTATGTTAAGGCTACATGTGTCTATGGAGTTCTCAGTCACTTGCATGTTAATTTCACAAGCAGGCTGTTCCCATTGATTGGACCAACTGCGACCCTTGTCACCATAACCAACAGAGTGCCAGTTATGTTGAAATATACTGGCTTTGTTTCAGTTATTTTTGAAAATACTGAAGAATTTAGTGAAAAAACTTAGTCATTATTAATCTGGCGTTTGGAACATAATGTATTTTCTGGCATATAAGTTGATGTAATGTAAACATTCAAGCTTTGTCACTATCTTTCCAAATCTTGCTGCATTTCATATGGAATTTTTGGTCCTCCAAAATTGTCTTGGTAATATAAGTCAGCCTACCTATTTTGGTCTGAAAATTTTGACTTGTTTGCATATGGTAAATTAATATGAAATTTTGATGTAAGTTTTTGAATTTGTATCCTGAAATCAGAGACTGTCTCAGGTGGCTTGGTATCAAAAGAGTTAGTGTTGAGTACTTATTGGTGTGAATGGATGAGTTCTTAAATGTTTAGACATAATTGGTGTGAATGGATGAGTTCTTAAATGTTTAGGCATATATTTGTGATCATCTGGGGTGTTTCATGAAAAGAGCTCAAAATTGAGATCTAGGTGGGCATTATGTATTTTTCATTTTGTTTCAGTTTTCTTTGGGTGGATTTTTATGGCTAATTTTCAAGAGATGACAGATAAGGTGTTTGTTTATTGTAGTTTAGGTACATTATTTGAGATTGTTATCATGATATGGGGTGTAGTATGACTATTGTTTTTGTTTATACTACTAGTTAGCCTGTACAGTGTTTCCATGTTAGTTTTGCGGCTTTTGTTGGATACCACTGTTTTCCAGTTTTCTGTTTTACTATGGTTTATATTCATTGTTACTTTTTTTTTGTTTAGTTTCAGTTATTGGACTGTGGCCATGCTGGGGCACCACTTTGCTAGGTTTAGTTGAACATATTGACCCCATTGCTTACTTTTTTAATGTTTGGTACCTGTTCTTTTGTCTCTGTTGTGAAACTATTAAAACAATGTGGAATCCCATCATATATACATGTAAATATGTATATGTGTGGGGGGTTTTTTTTGTCTTCCCCCTCCACTGCTTGACAACCAATTTATTTACATCCCTATAACTTAGTAATTTGGCTATAGACATGATAGAATAAGTATTACATTTAGATATGTAAATTGTTTAAGCAGCCACAATTGCATAAAGGTAACATCCAATTATGTTAGCACATACTGTTTGAAGTCAAATTAGCTGATATTAATGGAATTTTCAAAATGTTTAACCCTTTAGTGTTCAGATTAATGTCAAAAGTAATCCTTATTTATTCACATTTTAAAAAATTAACCTGGTGTTATCTTGTAGCTTCAAGATTTGAAGGTGAAATTGTTTATTTTTAGAATGACATTACAGGGTATGTGTGAGATGCTGGTTCTGGTCACTTTGAGCATAAAATGGGTAGAATATTTGGGCCAGATACAACTGGTTTAAACACTAAAGGGTTATAAAATACTTTTTCCCAGAATTTATAAATCTTGTCAGGTTAAAACAAATTCCGAGATATATTGCAGGCAATGGTACAGCTTTGTGGTTACAAAGTTTGCTTCATAACCAAATGCTTTTTCAGTTTCAGTCCCCGTTTTTTTTTTCCTTTTGTTGCACCAGCACCAGAGGAGCTGTGATACCTTAGGCTGTTGTGTCTATACATTTCAACAACCACTTTTCTGTGTATAGTGGGTGCATTTTGTCATGGCACCAGTATTGATGAATTTGCCTTATAACTCACAAGACTGAAAAACTTTGGTTCTGAGAAAGGTTGATGACCTGTTAGATTGAGGTGTCAAGAAGAGTTAAAGTAGGATGGGTGGGGGAACAGATTTATTGTTATCATAGGGTGGTGGAGGGAGTAAAAAGAAGGGACAGTGTT
>NC_142932.1:75214917-75234917 GCF_046866305.1 Octopus bimaculoides
TGTATATATGTATGTATGTATTTATATAGACAGTGCTTCAGCTGCTGGACTTACGGCCTTTGTAGTTCATCAGATTCACATCACACTATGCCACAGGTATTACATTGTGTCCTTGATCAAGCTCCATTACATTTATTGTTTTGCTGTAGTTAACCCATACATTCTCAGTTCCCTTCCTGATGAAATATTAAATAAATGAGTTGCTGGTGCTAAGAAGGGTTTCTGTCAAAGAGAAAGCACTTTTTGTTTCCTCCAAGAACAAATGTCAGATATTTCAGATGTATTCGATCCATGCAGTCATCTAGAAATGTTTGGAAGTATAATACTAAGATGTTAAAATATTAATTAAAAAAAAAAAAAAGAAAAAAAGAAAGAAATCATTTAGCTGTAAAATTTATTTATTTATTTATATTTTGTATCCAAGAAATAACAGCAACTATAAAGCCAACACTTGCTGCTCACTCTTCAAAAATATTTAATCATCCATAAATTGTGTAGATATTATTTTATTCAATTATCATTTCATATTATTATTATTATTATTAGGAAGGTGATGAGCTGGCAAAGCCATTAGAGTGTCTGGTAAAATACTTTCTAGTGCTCTCTCCAGCTCATTACGTTCTGAGTTCTATTACCACTGGAATCGACTTTGCTTTCCATCCCTATGGGGTTGATAAAATATAGTATCAGTCAAGCACTGTGTTTGATGTAATCAAATTGCCCCTCTCCTTAAAATTGCTGGCCATGTGCCAAAATTAGTGAGAATATATTATTATTATTATTATTATTATTATTATTATTATCCTGAGTTCATATTCCACTAGGGTTGACTTTGTCTTCTCTTCCTTCCAGGGGTTAGTAAGTATCAGTTTAAATACTGGGTCCATTTAATCATCGCTGCTCTCCTCTCTCTACCCCTTCCCCCTAACCCCAATATTTGTCCCTCAATATCATAATTAATAAGAATTTTACACGTTGTGTATCAACAACCTTCTATAAACCTGAGTTGTTGACTCTCCTTCAGTTTGCAAGGTGTTTTAATGTTGCATTTTAATGTCACATTGTTTCAACCCTTGAAAAAGGCGTGAGTGCCAGCTTCTCTAAAATCCCTATTCTCCAAAAGTCTCGCAATTTTCTAGCCTTCATGAATAATTGTTTAACTTTTTTTTTTAGTTACTTATTTATGATTTCTACCATTAACTGGTGAAATTTCAATTTTACTGCCATTTTGTTGGAATTTTGTCAGTCAGAACTGCTGTTACCTTTTTTTTTTAAAATTCTGTCATAATTTCGGTTCAGTATTTCTTTTTAACTGTGTTTGTCTGTGTGTCAGACACAGGATATTTGTCAATTTCCCAAGTTTTTTCACAGTAACTAGTAAAAATGTTGTCAGAACACAGAGCTCTTTGACAATAGCTAGCACAATGCTTATCAGAAACCAGAGCTGAAAAAAAATTTACAGCTTATTGCATGTGAACTAGTTCCTTGGCTAATTAATATATCTTTGAATCCCACCGAATGCATGTTGCTCTCTTTCTCTCTCTCTCTCACTCTCTCTCTCAACCTCTCTCTTTCTCTCTCTCTTATAACATTTATACTTTTCATCTGTATATAGATAGTGAGAGAGAAAGAGAGACAGTAAGAAAATATATCCACTAAAAACCCCACTTTTCATTTCCAAACCATCATTTATCTTCTCCTCCCACAGAATCAACCTCATCACTTTCTTTCTATTTCCAGATAATGTATTAATAACAATTGCTTTTAACAATTTTTTTTTAATCTCCAGCTTTAAAAAAAAAACCCACAAAAAATAAACAAATTGCTTTTTCTAAAGACACAAAGAGAAACATCATATTTATTATTATTATTATTATTATTATCATTATTATTACTATTATTATTATCTGCTTTTTTTTTCTTTTTTTTTTTTTTGGAAATGTTGCAGAACTCTTCATTTATGTTCCTGCTTAGTATTACCGTGACCAGAGTTAGCGGTGGCTGTGGTTAACAGTAGGGTTTAGATTTTGACCACACTTCTACTGGTGAACTTTGTATATAGACCTTTTAAAACAAGTGCTGTATAATGAATGGCTGGTGCCAAATTAAATAAAACAGTTATTGAAAAAATTAATAAAAGACTTCGAAGGTTTTTTATAGTTTTCTTTTCTTTTTAGCCTTTTAATGTTCATATTACTTTGTCAAATGTAATGCTTATTTATTCATATTGTTTTTAGTTAATCATGCATTATTTCACTGATTTAACAAATGCAATGAACAGCTTGAATTTAATTTGCCTGGGTAATTTGGAGTTCCAGACTTCCTTTATTTTGTGACAGGCTGTCCATGCTTGTGCCTTCCTGATCTTGGTATCTGCTTCCAAACTGCTCATCCAACTACCTAAGTACTTTGAATCAATGCTATTATGTGGCAATGAAACATGGACACTGACAGAGAAATTATTAAATGGGCTAAATGGATGCTGCTCAAGGATGCTACAAATGCAGCATCTTAAATGTGAAATGGCAGTGACATAGGACAAATGAATGTATGTGTGTATATATATATACTCTTTTACTTGTTTCAGTCATTTGACTGCGGCCATGCTGGAGCACCGCCTTTAGTTGAGAAAATCGACTCCAGGACTTATTCTTTGTAAGCCTAGTACTTACTCTATCGGTCTCTTTTTGCCAAACCGCTAAGTTACGGGGACGTAAACACACTAGCATCGGTTGTCAAGTGATGTTTGGGGGACAAACGCACACACACACACACACACACACACACACACATATATATACGACGGGCTTCTTTCAGTTTCCGTCTACCAAATCCACTCACAAGGCTTTGGTCGGCTCGAGGCTATAGTAGAAGACACTTGACCAAGGTGCCACGCAGTTGGACTGAACCCGGAACCATGTGGTTAGTAAGCAAGCTACTTACCACACAGCCACTCCTGTATATTTCTATATATATTCCTTTATGGAGACCTACTGAAAGTTAGCAGGAAGATCAAGCAAAGACGGCTGCGACTATCTGGTCACTAAATGTGCTGCCTTAAGCTGGAAGCATCCGAATTAGTCTTGTGTAACCCACTTCATGGTGGCGCAAGAAGAGGAAAACGTCACGCATCGACAACTTGATTGTAGACATTAGCCTGGATATCAAGGCAGTGATGATGGACTGAGAAGTGTGGCAAGTAGACATTTGCTGTGGCCCAGGTTGGAACCTGACAATAATGATAACAATATGCATTATCTCCTCGCCTCAATATTTTAATGAGGTAATTATGTTAATAATACAGTAGGGTAGGCATGAGAGGCTGGATCTGGTCAGTTTGAACATGAAACAGAAAATTTGAGCTTGACATTGCGGGTTTAAATGCTAAAGGGTTAATATCTCTCTTTCTCTATCTCTCTCTCTTTCTCTCTCTCTCTCTCTATATATATATATATATATATCTCTCTCTTTCTCTCTCTCTCTCTCTCTCTTTGTGTGTGTCTCTTACCCCACCTCCAGGTGTACAGCTATAACTGCTGACATGTTGAAGTTCATCCTATTTCAAGTGATGAATCCCCCCCCCCCCCATCATCATCTTCATTATTTACTGTCCATTTTTCTATGCTTGTATGGGACAAATGGAAATTGTTGAGGCAGATTTTCTGTGACCAGAGGCCTTTTCTGACATCAGCCCTCACCTATTTCCAATCATGGTAATGTTTCCCCTTGGCTGGACATAATTTCCATGGAACACTGGACACAAACAACATCATTTGTACGTCAGTGATATTCATTTACAACCATCATGTGATATCTAGACAAGGGCATGCACACACACACACATTTATATAGAATGGGCTTCTTTCAGTTTTCATCTACCAAATCCACTCACCAGGCTTTGGTTGGCTTAGGGCTATAGTAGAACTCGTTTGCTCGAGGTACTGCTCCATGGACTGATCCTAAGACCACATGGTTGGGAGGTAAGTTTCTTAACTGCACAATCGTGTCTATGAATAAACATGTAGGTACGATGATAAAAATAATAGTGATGATGATGGTACTGCTGGTGCTAGTGGTGATGATAACATTGATGATAAATTGACCTAAATAACAAATTAGTAGACACCATCTTCCCATGACACAAGATTTCAAGGACTTTAGTATATCAGAAATGTGTAGAAAATTTCAAAATATGAAGAAATGGTCTGATAGGGAGTAATACTATGAGTCCTGATGCTGAGAGAAGGGCTTCTCAGATTTCCTCAACTCTTCCACAAATTCACGAGTCCTTATCATCATCACCATTTTAATGTGCACTTTCCATGCTTGTGTGGATCTGATGAAATTCATTGAGGAAGATTTTCTCTGGACGTGTACTACTCCTGTTTCTTCAGCAAGCTAAAATTTTCCCTGGAAAATCTTCTGTAAAAGACATGTCTAGTACAATAGCTGGATATGTTTTTATAGAAGACTGCACATACAAAACTGCCTCTGTAACATCATCATCATCATTGTTTAACATCCACTTTCCATGCTAGCATGGGTTGGACGATTTGACTGAGGACTGGTGAACCAGATGGCTACACCAGGCTACAATTTGGCAGAGTTTCTACAGCTGGTCGCCCTTCCTAACGCCAACCACTCCGAGAGTGTAGTGGGTGCTTTTACGTGCCACCGGCATGAAGGCCAGTCAGGAGGTACTGGCAACAGCCATGCTTAAAATGGTGTATTTTAAGTGCCACCTGCCCAGAAGCCAGTCCAGGGGCACTGGTAACAATCTCGCTCGAATGTCTTTACACGTGCCAGGAAGGCGATGCTGGGCACATGTGCCATCACGATTTCGTTTTTGCTTGCCCCAACAGGTCTTCGCAAGCCAAGTTTAGTGTCCAATGAAGGAAGGTACGCATAAGTGGACTGGCTACACCCCTGGCAGAGACCTTGAATTTAGGTCTCACTTGGCTTGCCGGGTCTTCTCATGTACAGCATATTTCCAACGGTCTCGGTCAGAAGTCATTGCCTTAAACAGTGAAGTTTATTTACAATTAGTGTGCAATTTCAGATATGGAGACGCACACACATATACATATATATTTATACACACACACACACACACACACACGCAATGGGCTTCTTTTGATTTCCAGCTACCAAAGTTACTCACAAAGTTTTGATCAGCCTGGACGTCTGAACTCAAAGCAAATGATTACAAAGCAAGCTTCTTAACCCATACAGCCTTGTCTGTGCCTGTATAAAACAAAAAATAAAACAAGTCTGCTCAGCAATGGACCCCAGTTTTATTTTTTTCATTTTTTTTTAGCTCCCTTTTTTAATGCTTTAGAGTCTTGGATACTGGCAAGCAAGGTTCATGGACATAATTCAATTTCAAGGGAGTACTAACAGTTTCTGTAAAAAAAAAAAAAAATGTGTGGCAGGGAAATAAAAAGAACAATATTGTGAATATCATCTCTATGGAGATAACAATTCATTCTCATTCTCTCTTTTGTAGATGAATAGTCATGTAGCTCATCTTCAGCAAGAACCTGCTCTACTTCAACCTCTTTTCTCCTACCTTAACCACTACCTTCCATTAAGATGTGCCCACCACCACCACCACATCTTTGGATTTTGTAAACTTGTGAGCTGCATGATGACCTCAATAGTGTTGGTGACACAAAAAAAAAAAAGCAGGCTGTACACACTGTAAAGTGATTGGTGTTAGGAAGGGTATCCAGCCGTAGAAACCCTGCCAAAGCAGATACAGAAGGATTATGCAGCTGTTGAACCCATTTGTCAAACTATCCAGCCCATGTCAGCATGGAACATGGATATTAAATATGGATGATGGTGATAATGATTTCAGTTAAAATGATAGAATTGTCTCTAGAGGCACATATTGCTGATGGAGTCGTCATTTAAGCTCTATCACAGTTTAGTAACCAAGAGAGAGAATATAGAAAAAGAAAAAAACCTAAGAATTTGCTTAGAAAAATTTCAGAATTCATTTAGAGAGTCAACAAAGTGACATAAGGCAGTGAGTTGACAGAATGGTCAGCAAATGGCCATATCACTTTGAAAACACCGGTTCTCGTCCGATCACCGAAGTTAATCAAAGTCGAGCCTAGATAGTACTTAGATGGGTGGCCGCTTGGGAAACCTAGGTGCTGTAAACACAAAAAAAAAAAGAAAAAAAAAAGACAGAGAACTGGCAGAAACGTTAGCATGCCGAGCGAAATGCTAAGCGGCATTTCGTCTGCCGTTACGTTCTCAGTTCAAATTCCGCCGAGGTCGACTTTGCCTTTCATCCTTTCAGGGTCGATTAAATAAGTACCAGTTACTCACTGGGGTCGATGTAATCGACTTAATCCGTTTGTCCCCTCTATGTTTAGCCCCTTGTGGGCAATAAAGAAATAAGAATAGTCAGCAAACTGGGGAAAATGCTTAGCATCATTTCATCTGTTTTTATGTTCTGAGTTCAAATCATAGCAAGGTCAGCATTGCCTTTCATCCTCTTGTGGGGTTGATAAAATAAGTACCAGTTGAGCGCTGAGGTCGATGTAATCAACTTGCCCCTCCCTTGAACTTGCTGGCCTTGTGCCAAAATTTGAAACCAATAATAAAGTGGCATAAGGCTGTCACCTTACAGACTTAAGGATATCGTCATCATCGTTTAACATTCGCTTTCCATGCTAGCATGGGTTGGACGATTTAACTGAGGACTGGTGAACCAGATGGCTACACCAGGCTCCAATCTGATTTGGCAGAGTTTCTACAGCTGGATGCCCTTCCTAACGCCAACCACTCTGAGAGTGTAGTGGGTGTTTTTACGTGCCACCGGCACGAAGGCCAGTCAGGCGGTACTGGCAACGGCCACGCTCGAAATGGTGTATTTTACGTGCCACCTGCACAGGAACCAGTCCAGGGGCACTGGCAACGATCTCACTCGAATGTCTTTACACGTGCCACCGGCACAAGTGCCAGGAAGGCGACACTGGGCACAGGTGCCATCATGATTTCGCTTATATATGTCACGATTTCGCATATATATATAATTAAAGTGAAAAATGTTAGTATAAAATATTTTCTGTACATCTTTCTATCAGATTTTGGAAGTCTGATAAACAAATATCCTTTATGCTGTCATGTACAACTGGCTAGAATTAATAGTCAAATCTTCCTCAAATCACAAACTCTCATCTTAAATAATTGAAATTAGATCATGTAGTCCTAGATATGAACTTTGTCTCAGAAATGATGATCATGGATAAAACATGATTGATCGTAGTTCAATTTGGGTTGACCTGAGGTTAAACAACAATAACATTGGTCATAGCTAGAACACTTTGATCATAGGTCTGCTGGATCAGGAGTGACCTGGTGTTAAATAACAGCAACAGCTTTTATCTCCAAAATAACCCAAGAATTCACCCTCATATTGACAGCATTTACATCTATCTACATCATTCATCTGTCTTATCAAAATGTCTGTCACTTACTCAGACTAGAAAAATCTTTTTATCAGTTCTTTAAATTCATCTCTCTCTCTCTCTCTCTCTCTCTCTCTCTCTCTCTCTCTCTCTCTCTCTCTATCTTTCTCTCTCTTCCTCTGTCTTTCTCTCTTTCCCTTTCTTTCACCTCCTTACTCTTGTCTACATCTTCCTCTCTCATCTCTTTCTCTGTATTTCCCTCTTTCTTGCCTCCTTACTCTTCCCCCTTCTCTCTCTCTCACCCCTCCCACATTCTCAATCACTCCTCCCCCACTCACACCATATACCTCCAGCTGCTATTTCTTGTCTTATCTATTTCCTCTCAACATTCTTTGATGTTATCAGCCTCTAAGTCTCTTCTGTGAACACAACTTCTTCAGACTCTCCTATTCCTCTCACTCTCTCATTCCTCCCACAGACACCATTTTGTTGCTCTTCTGAACACTCACCACCCATTCATTCCTTCTCCTACCCTTATTTCCTACATACACCCAAACAACCTTCACTATTTTCATTTCCAAACTCAGCCCTCACAGTTGCTGCACCCTTCATATTACCTGACACTGTTGCCTAACCATGAAGGCAGGTAGGTGGCCTAGTAGTTAGTTGCTCAATGCACAATCATAAAGTTGTAGGTTCGATTCCTGGACAGGGTGATGTGTTGCATCCTTGAGCAAGGCACTTTATTACACATTGCTCATATCTACCAAGTTGTAAATGAGTACCAGCTGAGTACATTTTAACCCTCTCTTTCCTTCCTACTGCTGCATTCTGGATGTTACACCAGGTCAAAGGTGATGGGATTGAGAATGAAGTCTGTGTTTGTTCATGACTATAGAGACACCTAAAACAATTAACAAAATCATGGTACATGTTACCAAGCTATATTTGCTCACAAGTGAGGGCTGATACTATTGTCTAATCAAACCCTCTGATATTACATTTTCCTGCCACGTGACACTCATCTCAAACTTTTTTTTGATACTAGAAGTCAATTGTAGAAGGTCTACCATCTGTCTGCTGACTACCTTTGGCAGTAAATGCATTTCATACCTAACTTATCCAATATTATTCCTCAGAGACAGACATTATCTTTTAACTTTATAGTCATTAGACTGCGGTCATGCTAGGGCACTACCTCAAAGAATTTTTAGTTCAATGAATCAACTCTGGTGCTTATTTTACTTTTCAAGTCTGGTACTTATTCTGTCGATCTCTTTTGCTGTACTGCTAAATTACAGGGATGTAAATATACCAACACCAGCTGTCAAGTGGTAGTGGGGGACAAACAGGCATAGAGACACATACACACTTATATAAATATATGATGGGCTTCTTTCAGTTTCCATATTCAAATCCTTTTGCAAGACTTTGGTCAACTCAAGGCTGTAGTAGAAGACACTTGCTTAAGGTGCCACACAGTGTACTGAACCCAGAATCATGTGGTTGGGAAGCAAGCTTCTTACCGCACAATCACACCTGGGCAATCTTTTTTCAAGAAGTCGGCCACATAAGACATGGCTTATCATCATGTGGGCCACACTACTATTTCATTAGGTGTGCCATTCAAAAAGTCCTGTGGGCCACAGGTTTCCCACAAATGCTCATAGGTATTGGTTTCCACATCCCTCACAAAACCAAAGCCCTCAACTTTGTAATTTATTCACTCACACCATAAAAGTGAAGGGCTCTGGTTACAATATTTTGAAGAAGTTTGCTACTATCACTAAGGGTTGGTGGTGTTTACTTTATATTATAAATCCTGTATGATGATCATTGAATCAAAGGATATATGCAGATATTGTATGGTTCCTCTTTTTCTAACCATTGATCAGCAAAATTTTTTTGATCTTTATTAAGAAGCCTCTTTCAATTTTCAGAATTGTTTTACATTCTTCACTAAAAGTTACATAGTAAGTCCTGTCTGTGAAAGTGCATTTCTTGCATTTACATTTTTTTTTTTCATAATAATTTAGGTGATGTTCGTGAAGAGAATGGTGGAAGGTTTCACCAATAATGGAGAGAAGGGACTCCTGATGCCATGAGGGGTGACTATACTCGTATATGGTCTTTGATTAGATATGATGAAAGCTATCATGAAAGAAATGAAGTGCCATCTTCAAAGCATCTTACTTTTTTTTTTTAATTATCTACCTCCTACCAACCAACCAGCCAACCGACTGACCGACCAACCAAAAAGTTCATAGGCTGACCAAGAAACTCTAATGGAATGTGACCAAATGAGGTTTTTTCAACATAGACCCCCTTACTGTTCACACATTTCTTCCATCAGTGTTGCAAAACTTGGATCCCATTAATGAAGAAAATTTCATCCTGTTGGTCAAAAAAGTCATCAACAGCAGATATGCTGTCATCATCATCATCATCATCATGATACTGGGTCCCAGCTAAGTGCTTTTTCATCATAGGAAATAGATGATAATCAGATGGAGCCAAATTAAGACAATAGAGAGGGTGATCAACTAGTTCAAAGTCACAGTCATGTACAGCAGCCACTGAAACCAAGAACTGATGAAACAAGACGCCTATTGTCAGTTTTCTTGGGCATTTAGTCTTGATAGCCTTTGGAAATAGCCTCAGTAAGTTAGCATAGTATTCTCGTTATGGTGTGACCCTTTTGAAGATAGTCAATAAGCACAATGCCATTTACATCCCCAAAAACCGAGGCCAACACATTCCCTGCCAATGAAACGACCTTGGACTTCTTTGGAGCAGGTGAGGAGGGGTGTTTCCACTGCATGGACAGTCTCTTTGCCTCTGGCTCAAAGTGATGAAGCCAACACTCATCTTGGGTTAGGAAATGTTCAAGGAAACCAGCTGGATCTGCTTTAAACAATATCATATTTTCCTGTGATGTGATCAGCCTGGTGTGCTTTTGATCAGACGTCAGAATATGTGGCACCCACTGAGTGAAGACCTTTGTCATGCCAAGTTCATTGTGCAGAATATTCTTAACTCTCTCATGGGATATGCTAATAGCATTAGCTATTTGATTTATAGTTAATTGTCTGTCATTCATCAGCATGTATGATCACAATGTTTTCCTCGATGGTGGTAGTTGCAGGACGTCCAGATGTTGGGTCATCTTCAAGACTCTTTTTGCCTCCTATATTCAGACATCCATTTTTGCACTGTTGATAAAGCTGGAGCATCATCTCTTTATGTAGTAATCATATCAACATGAGTGTTTTTGAGGATTAAACCCTTTTTTTGCAGATACCAATTTTTTTGTTTTCAAGAGAAGTCACTACCAGTTACTTTTGAAGTCTTCTTTTGAAGTTGTGTAGTGAAAATAACTGAAATACTGAGGGCATACATTTTCCTCTTTAGTTAAACCATCAACTTGGAGAGAGGGGTGAGGAGAAAGAGGGAGATGCTCCTTCCACTAAATTTGTTGAAAAAGAAGCAAGAGTGGTGAACATGGTCTGAAGTGGACAGACTTGTAGGCTGGAAAATAAATGCTGAGAAAGGAAGAGAGAGAGAGAGAGAGAGAGAGAGAGAGAATGTATTTGATTGACTCTTGGTCATTGTCTCCTGCACTGGGGTTATTCTTTGTCAGTATTTTTTATATTTTCTTAATACATATTTATATGTAAGACCCTGTGTGTTGTAGTATTGTTTTCTGTATAGTCACTGTTGTGTTTGAGCACTTTGATTAATGAAAAAGTTCTTATCCTCCTCCTCCTCCTCCTCCTCCTCCTCCTCCTCCTCTCACCATCATCATCATCATCATCATCATCATCATTATCATAATTATTAAGGTGATGAGCTGGCAGAATCATTAGTATGCTGGGTAAAATTGCTAAACAGCATTTCATCTGTCTTTACATTTTGCATTCAAATTCCACAGAGGTCAGCTTTACCTCTCAGGTCTACAAAATAAGTACCTGTTGAACACTGGAATTGATGTGATTGACTTACTCCCACCACCAGAATTGCTGGCCTTGTGCCAAAATTTTGAAATCATTGCTATTATGAGTTTTTCTTCTTCCTTCAATTTTGTTTCCATTTCTTGCTGAGTGTCTTCCTGACACCTAGGGCAAAGAAACTCACTGTAAACATTGATAAGAATAAACACACCAGCCTGTTCATTTACAAAATCAATTAAAGTTACATAGAGAAAAAATACTTGCATGGGTGATAATCATTCTCACAGCAAAAATGTTCTTCTCAATACATGTGATGTACAAGTTAAAACAATCTTTTGCACTTCTTGCTTGGATGGTAAACCAGGGATAATTCTCAAATAATTTTCAGTCCCCTGTTCTCCTACAATCACTGGTATTGTAATCGCCTTGAGATGCCACATTTTTTTATTTCAATGTGCAAATTTTTATATTTTCTAAGCTTGTCAAGTTCTTTTGCCAAAGTATTATGATCACAAGGGATACTCATGTCAATCAATAAACAGATATTTATTATTTTGGTCTTTTACAACAACATCCAGTTTATTAGCTTTTTATGATTCTATCTGTATGTACTGAAGTGTCCTAGAGAATCATTACATTTTCTCTGTCAGTTACATCCACAGGGCAATTCTTATACAACAGTTTTGGTTTTATAACGCGGACACATTAACCAATGTAGATACTGGCCAACTCTGTTACATCTTGATTTATATTCTATTGGTGCCAGAACTTAACACCCAGAGCTTAAGTGGTCTACTGTTTCAATTTCATCATAAGAGGATCAGCACTTTGGATCTACTCCATTTTTCATCACATTGGCCTGGTAGTTCTGGGTCAATAAGTTTTGATCTTGAGCAGTGAAGATAAAGCCTTTACTCGCTGCCTTTAGTCCTGAGTTTTGTAGCCACGGATGAGTGTGCTTCATCAGTTTGCTTGCTACTGGCTACACATTCACCCTGTAGAGGTTTCTGTTCTCACCTACCAGCCAATTGTTCCTTCAGTAAATCTACTTGCAGTGCTTTGCTCAGCCCAGGGCTATAGTAGAAGACACTTGCTTAAGGTGCTGCATAGTGGGACTGAACCCAAGGCCATATGATTGGGAAGCAAGCTTTTTAATCACACAGCCCTACATGTTCATCATCATCATCATTCATTCATTATAGTAGGGGCAGCAAGATGGCAGAACCACCAACACACTGGACAAAATGCATAGCAACATTTCATTTGTCTTTACTTACTGAGTTTAAATTCTGCTGAAGTTGACTCTGCCTGTCATCCTTTCAGGGCTGATAAAACAAGTACCAGTTGAGCACTGTGGTTAATGTAATCAACTATCTCACTCAACTAAAATTTCACACTTTGTGCCTATAGTAGAAAGGATCGTCATCATTGTCATCATTTAAAAAAGATTTTTATTACTATAATTAAAGCAGCAAGCTGGCAGAATTAATAGCATGCTGGACGAAATGCTTAGTGGTATTTTGTCCATCTTTAAATTTTTAGTTTCCACTGAGATCAACTTTGCTTTTCATCCTTTTAGGATCAATACAAAATAAGTACCAATCAAGTACTCCAGGTCGATGTAATCGACTTACCCCCTCCTCCAAAACTTCAGGCCTTGTGCCTAGAGCAGAAAAGAATATTATTACTATTATCATCCCAGTGTTTCCAGTTATTGAAGAACTAAAATTTTATTTCAACATTTGCCTTAATTTCATAAAACATCAAACCAAAAGATACATGCATAC
Organism: Octopus bimaculoides; assembly: GCF_046866305.1. Classification (NCBI taxonomy): domain Eukaryota; kingdom Metazoa; phylum Mollusca; class Cephalopoda; order Octopoda; family Octopodidae; genus Octopus; species Octopus bimaculoides. The sequence continues at coordinate 75,228,079 of NC_142932.1, forward strand.
ATATATATATATATATATATATATATATATATATATACAGGGATTGGACAAAATTATGGAAACACCTTAAAATTTCAAATAAATTTATTTTAATATGGGATAGGACCGCCTTTGGCAGTAATTACAGCTTGAATTCTATGAGGTATGGACTCGTACAAAATTGTTTCCAAAGGAATTTTTCTCCATTCTTCAGCTAAAACAGTTTCCAGTCCTTGTAGTGATGATGGTGGAGGATATCGACTCCTTACTTGTTTTTCTAAAATGCACCATAAATGTTCAATAATATTGAGATCTGGGGACTGTGGTGACCAGGTAAGATGTTCAACTTCACTAGAATGTTCCTCATGCCATTCAATAACAACTTTAGCTGTGTGAATTGGTGCATTATCATCCTGAAAGATTGCGTTTCCCTTTGGAAACAGTTCCGTAACCATAGAATGAATTTGATCAGATAAAATGCCGAAATAGTCTTGACTATTAATTCTGACATGAAGGGAAACTATTGGACTGACAGATTTCCAAGATATACTCCCCGCTCCCACCAGATCATCCTCCATGTTTAACAGTTGGAAGAAGGCAGTCTGGGTCAAATGCTTCTTTTGGCTGTCTCCCCGGTGGTCGGAAATGAGGTAAAGGATGACTCATTCGAAAAAATAACATTCTTCCACTGCTCTAGGGACTAATTCTGTAGGTTTTTACTCCACTCTAAACACTTTGCAACATTTGTTTTTGAAAGTAGTGGTTTTCTGATTGCAGCCCTCCCATGAAATCTGGCTTTGTGCAGCTACTGGTGAACAGTTTTTGTGGAAACTGGGTTCTCGTGGTGGTCATTAAGCTTTGCAGTAATTTTGGGAGCTGTACTTTTATGATCCTTTCTAACAATTCACATAAGAGTCTGACGGTCCCTATCTGAAACTTTTGGTTCTCTTCCAGAATTTTGTTTTGACGAGGTTTTAGTAAAACTTTAATAATGAATCAAAAAACATAAAAATAAACAAGCTTCTGATGGTTTTATAGATATGTCAAAATTATGATGCTAGGTTTTTCCATTGTTTTGTCCAACCCCTGCAGGAAAGACATCCGCCCGTCCTCCCCCATTTTCTCCCAAATTTGTTTATTTAAAAATTTTTTTTTGCCAAAAATCCCCCTTTCTGGATATGGAGGTTCTGGAAAATTGCCAAAAATTAGCATTGAGAAATTTCCCCCCCTTCCCCCCAAATTCTTCAATTTTGACTTTTTTCCCCAACACTAACGGCACAAGCAGTCAGCGCCGTATTGGATGAGATCTCACCTGCATCCATTTGCCATGCCCGAGATCACAACGAGGATCGCAATGGCAAACTGGATATAAGGGCCCACAAACAGATTCTCTTCTTCTTCTTCACCGCAAGCACTTGCTGAACACACATATTCGCTGGTTGGGTCTCCAGGCTAGTCCTGTCTGCACATCATATCTCCAGAGGTAATGGGCCCGCATTAACGGAGATACAACGAAACGTACACAGCTTGAGATGGTCTACTGAGAGTGACACACTTCATTTATTCTGTGTAACTGTAAATAAAACTGGTTGTGAATTTGCATTTCCACTTGAGACTTCTCTCCTCGCCTGCTGGAGCCTGAAACAACACAAAGAACAATTTTAATGGGAGAAGGTGATATTCATCCAATATTGTGAACCTTGCCTCCCATTATACTAACGCTAACCCTAACGCTAAAACCCCAACCCTAACCCTAACTCTAAAACCTTAACGCTAACCCTAAAACCCTAACCCTAACCATAAGTACAGAAATGTTTAGAAATTTTTGTTCAAATCATAATGTCCGTATTTTTCCGCATATTTAGAAAATAAATTTTTTTAAAAGGATGGTTTGGGAAGGGGGGGGGCGGAAGTCTTTCCCCCTGTTTGTGTATATATATATATATATATCATATATGTATGTATGTATGTATGTATATATATATATATATATATATATATATTGTGTAGGTGTCAAACTCGTACGCTTGTAATATAAAGGCACATCGCCACTACCCCATCACTACCATTTCTACTACTACTACTAGCAACAGCAGTAACAACAATAACATGTAGCAGGGAGAGGAGCATTACTACACCAATCAGAAATTGTTTGTAAATCAATTCAAGGGAGATCACTCTGAATGTCAAACTCGCCTTAACTTCCTCACTTCAAACGAGTCCGTATTATGCTTGGCAGCATGTACGGACTTCATACGACACTTGGCCGTTTTCAGTGGCGAACGTGCAAACATTTCTCTGTTATTCGAGCATTGTTAAAGTCTGCAGACTCGAAATGTTATAGAAGAGACATATCAATAGATTGTCTTAGCCAAAACAGTTACCAAGATTCGCAAAGTTCCATCTGCCCTGAGTTTGATTGGGATTATCTTTGTAATCCAGAAAACACTTTGGAAATAAAAGAAAACATACGGAATCGTAAAGGAATAGGAGATATAGACGCTGTTCACAGACTATGGAATGATGTAAATATAAATTTATATTTCATTTTACCCAAACGACTCGTAAATAATATCGAAATTCTTTATACACATCGTTAAGACAATTATTGCCGAATAGCCGGTATATTAAACGTAAATTAATTGTGATATTTATTCCACCTAAGTTACAAACATACTCCCTTGTTGCTCTATATTTCAGAAATACATTGAGTCAGTGACTGACCATGACCAGCTGAAAGAATCTAGGACAAATGAGGCTCTTGTTTTCGAAATATAGGACAGAAAATTATTATACAATTAAACGGGCTTAAGATCCGTTTGAAGTAAAGGTTACCTCTAAAGGTTATGTCTGGCGTATTATTTTGAAAGGAATCCTATCGTAAAATCTTTTTTCCGTGTTACAACAATATACGCAGAAGTATCTCTGACTTTTGATTTTTGATAACATATCTTAAAAGTTGTTTTGGGCTGATTTTATAAATAATTTGTTAACGATAAGGTCAATTTTCAGATTAAACCCGCACTATTTTCACTAGGGTGTTAGAGTTAGGGTTTTAGGGTTTTTACATTAAATTCTGATATAATTGCAATGTAACCCGTCTGAAAATTTTGCCAACGAAATTTTTGTTGTCTCAGTCCATGTAGACTTAATTAGATAGCATTTTAATTACTTTGAGAAAAGCATATGTAATGAGTATTTTGTTAGTTTGTAGTGCTAGATTCAGATCATAAAATAAGCCTGAAATTGAAACTGGGAAACAATTCTGATATTTTCTCTCTAAGGGATCTTGAATTGCTGAAACATTTTCAATGATGTGTTTCCTCCTTGTGTTAAGCAGATGAGAGGGAAATCTCCCTGTATAATATGGCAGACTATCCCAGTCTGTTCCAGGTAATACAGTGCTTATTCCTGACATCAGTGTGATCCAAGACATGTAGAATTAACTGAAAGACTTATAAACATGGTAAAATACATCTAGAGGTTTTGAAAACTTGTTATCAAGTTGTTATTACAATACCTTATCTATTGGGTCATTCCATCTTTAAAATAAACAAATTCAGAGTAATAAAGACATTTGGTACTCCAGATAGAAAGATTTGTGAAAATGTATGAAGTTAGGTTGAACTTCATTCTTTGGCTGGTCTTTTATCTGCTTGGTATCCTGTCTTCAATGTGGTCATGCTGTCTGATTTAGTACTTACAACTCATTGTTTTTATTTGAAACAAATTGGAGGGTTTGTCTCGAGGAAGATGTGGCTGTTATATTATGCAGATCAAGCAATAACACAGAAACTCCTAACCTTATGGTTTCTGTTGCTTTTTAGACACACATCATTCCTGATTCAACAGACATGATTGAAAACGTTCCAGTTGCAAATATTTTTAATTTTATATTCAGATGTAGTATACCCAAGACTAGTGTATCTAATGTTATTTTCATTTTTCTTTTCTAAGGCATTAAGGGAGATTTACTTGCTATTTCTAGTAAGTAGAGCAACCATATTGACACTCCTTTATTAGCTTCACCTTATGTTTGTAGGCATGTGTAGTAGACTAAGCCTGTTTAATCTGTTACAGGTATCAAGGGAAGATAATTCAATGAAGAAGCAAGGATTGATTGATAAATTAAAATCATTGGCTGCAGACATTCCCAACAAAATCCATCCATTGGCACCAATTGGGAATGAATCTTGTAATCGTGTTGTCAAAACTTTTGGTAAAGAATCTGTTAATGTAGGAAAAGTGAAGGGTGTTGTTGAAATTGGAGAGAAAGCAGGATGGCTCCGTACATCCAATGTTGGAACAACCACTGGTCAACGGAGTTATTATTTTCTGAACCAACTTGCTCGCCTGGAACTGGCCCTAGTAAATTATTGTCTGGATAAGCTCCGTTTGGAAGGATTTCAATTGGTATCTGTTCCAGAGATTTTAAGGCCAGAAATCATCGAAGGTATTTTATTTTTCAAATTTTATATCAAAAATTATTTCATTACCATCTTTTAACGTTTGTCTTCCATACTGGCATAGGTTGGATAGTTTGACAGGATCTGATATTTTGAAAGACTGCGTTGTGTTCCAGTGTCTGCTTTTGTATGGTGTACCCTTTCTAATGCTAACCACCTGACACACACATATAACAATACACACACATATATATATATAAAATATATATACCTTTGTATATGTGTGTGTGTGTATATGTATGTGTCTTTGTTTTACTGTCTCCCTGGCTTGTTATCACATGGTAGCTGTAAGCAAATGTCACTGACATGCTAACGGTGTCCTTTGTTTCCAATCTTCCATGAAATTATGTCTGAGCAAGATGAAATATTACCTTTATTGAAACAGGTGAGGTTTGGTGATAGGAAGGGCATCTAGCTGCACAAAAGCTGTCTGATTCATGTGAGCATGGTAAAGTGTATGTTCCATATACATATATATATATATATATATATATAGATATAGATATATATATTGATAGAAAAGTTAAGACAACAAAAGAAAGAAAGAGACCTCGATATTATGTAAATAGAGGAATGTATATGTAATATGTGACATTTATTCGGTAGCCATGATAAAACTGAGTTTCGGATGTCTGGGCGGAAACCCATACCGCCATCTCTTCAGTTATCTGGCCATTGAAAAAAATGCTATGTAAATGACCGTTAAACAAAGGGAAATTACTGCATGATCACACACACACACACATATATATATATATATATATATATATATATATATATATAAACAATATATGAGTATATGCATATATATGTACATGTATGTACATACCTTCATCTACATGTACATATAGATACATATCTGGGTACATGACGTTGCAAAAGAACATGGACAAAATGATAAACAAGGTACAACAAACAAGCAGGCCACATAGAGAACATATCCTTCATCAGCTGCCACCATTAAAACACTGGCGTTTCAAAGAGTTAGGGCAGGACGCATTGTTAACATGGCTCTTCCCACGAACACAAATTAAATTTTTTTCGTGGAGGATAGTGGCGGACGGAAAACAAGACAGGAAAACGAAACGGTGAAATAAACAAACAAAAAGGCTGTACAGCCAGACATGGAGAGAAGTACTGTGAAAATAAGAGTAGAAAATTTTTTTTTAAATTTATACTGGTGGCTACCATGTGTAATAAAGTCAATAGACAATAATAGTGTATAAACAATTTAAGTATTTATACATGGAAGAGGTGACCTGTGAAAGAACACCTTACATGCTAGAAAGGGCAGTCAAAGCCCAAACCACAAATAAAAGCAATTTCAAAGGGAATGATAATAATAAAAAAAGAAATAAAGAAAAAATATTTTTCTAGTTACCCTTTTATTTTCATTCCCTTTGAAATTGCTTTTATTCATGGTTTGGGCTTTGACTGTTGTTTCTAGTATGTAAGGTGTCCTGTTAAAGGTCACCTCTTTCATGTATAAATACTTAAATTGTTTATACACTATTATTTATATATATGTATATGGAACATACACTTTTCCTTGCTCACATGAATCAGACAGCTTACCTCTCCTCATCCACATGCCAACACTTAACCCGGATTACCACTGGATCTTCAGATGCTTTCAGGCTCTACCTTCATGGGTCTCACTGGCTATTGTCATTGATGTAAGCTCTATATGCTAATGACCTTGCCATTCTCTCTCCATTTCAACTTTTTTTCTTTCTCTCCTTTTTCCAGCATGCCTAATTATAAATCCTCCCTCCTCCACCTTCATCACTGCCTAAAAAAACACCTGACTATGCTTCCTTTCTGCTGCTTTCAACCTTCTATTCATCTTTCCCTACTGATTTTCAAAAACCATGCTTCTGTTATTACGTTTCCTTTCTCAGTTGCTACCTTCACCACCACCTCATCCCCAAATGTTTCTGCCTCCTACTTTCCATTCTACCTCTGCCATCTTACCCATACTCCGCACCACTTCCTATTGCCTTATGTGTGCCACCATTCATTCTAATCTCTTCAGAATACACACCCTCGACTGCTTTCTCCCTCTCACTTATTCCACCTTTCTGCTGAACTTGTCCTCTCCCTCAACTGCTTCTCATTTGCAGGGGACTTTTACCAACAGTCTTACGAGTCACCATGGGAATGAGAATGGGTCCTAACTACACGAACCTGTTTGTTGGCTATGTTGAGGCCCAAATAGTCTCACAAATGAGTTATATGGTCGTTATATTGATGACAGTATCAGCGCAGCCTCACTCTCCCATGAACAACTGGACTCCTTCTTCTCCTTTGTCCAATCCTTCCATCCTGCCCTCGAATTCTCCTGCATTATCCCTAACTCTTCTGTTGGATTTCTTGACATTTCTGTCAGCATAC
>NC_142932.1:75239917-75257417 GCF_046866305.1 Octopus bimaculoides
TATAAATATATATAAATGGCATAAATTGTACTTCTTATGAAAGAAAATACTCAAAAAGTTTGGAGAGATGTGTTGTTATCAGCAGGCAATTCTCCAAACTTTTTGATTATTTTCTTTATTCTGTTCCTTATTTTTCTTATTTCTATTTTTGTCCTTTTTATTTTATTTAGGATGTGGTTTTAAAACAACAGGACAAAGAACACAGGTTTACAAACTTGATGCAAAGCGCCATGGTTCAGCTTGTTTGTCAGGTACCTCAGAGATGGCTCTTGCTGGTTATTTCCAAAACCAAGAATTTTCTCTTCAAGATCTTCCCATAAAACTAACTGCTGTCAGTCGATGCCACCGTGCTGAGATTTCCGAACTTGAGGAAGAGAAAGGAATCTACCGAGTTCACAACTTTACAAAAGTTGAGATGTTTTCAGTTGTGGCTCAAGAAACTGGAAAAGAAAGTGATGATTCTCTTCAAGAATTCATTGATCTTCAAACTGACCTTTACCAGAGTCTGGGGTTACATTGTCGACTCTTAGATATGGCAAGTCAAGAACTTGGTGCCCCTGCAAGTAGAAAGTTTGACTATGAAACCTGGATGCCAGCCAAGGGTTTCTGGGGAGAAATCTCAAGTGCTTCAAATTGTACAGACTATCAAAGCCGACGATTAGGAGCGAAGTATAAAAATAAAGCTGATCAACTCACATATGTACATACAATAAATGGTACAGCATGTGCTGTGCCACGACTGGTGATGGCAATTATTGAGAACAACCAATTACCAAATGGTAGTGTTCTTTTACCTCAAGTATTACATCCTTATTTCCAAGGAAGCTTATTAACTGTGGAACCAAAATCTTTAAATCATTGGAAGAAATCTCTCACTCCTTTCACGGTACAATGATACTAGTTTAATTAAAGATACTGTTTTTAGATTTGTATTTTTTGTTGTTGTTGTTGTTGTTGTTATTATTATTTACTTTTAATCTACCTGTTTGTTACAATCACTTGCTGAGACACACCCAACATCCTAGGACGCTTGAAGAATAAAAGATGTTACAGTATGACTGAAAGCATGGAGAGGGGAAGTGGCAGGGGCACTAGCGAAGTATTTTCATGTAATACAACACAGACTCTAAAATTGATAGGGTTTTTCTTAGGATGTAGGCAGTACTTGTCAGCACAATCTTTTGGATTTCTCTGAGACATGGCTCTCCTGGGATCTTATCTAGATGTTTCTGATATCCCTTTCTTATCATACCTAGGGCACCCACAATAACAGGAACAATTCTCGCTTTAAGATGCCACATCTTTTGTATTTCAATTTTCAGGTCCTTATATTTACTTAATTTGTCAAATCCCTTGTCAGATATATTTTAATCAGTGGAAGCACATCTATTAGTCTACAAGTATTTTCCCCCCTGTTTTTAATGACTATATTATTATTATTGTTCATTAGTTTTATTTTTATAACGTGCTTTCACTTCACTACCGAGCGCAACTCTGTGTGCCTTGGGTATGTGCTGTGGTTTGCTGTGATGCTCTTATGGTTACTGTATTGAAAGTGTTTTGCGTAGGATGTGTGCAGTGCCCAGTAGTGCAATTTTCTGTATGTTATATATATTTGTAAGTCCTGGTGTTTTTGTTATGTATTTGTCTGAATATTTTTTTATTATACTTAAGGCACCTTATTATTATTATTAGGTGGCAAGCTGGCAGAATCATTATCACATCAGGCAAAATGCTTAGCATTTCGTCTGGCTTTACATTGTGAGTTCAAATTCCACCAAGGTTGACTTTGCCTTTCTCATCCTTTTGGGGGTCAATAAACAAGTACCAGTTGCATGCTGGGGTCAATGTTACCAGCTTACCCTTTCCCTAAAATTGCTGGCACTGTACCAAAATTTAAAGCCATTATCATCATCTATATTATTATTAACATTATCATTATCGTTATTCTTAAGAAGGCAGTGAGCTGGAAGAATCATTACCACACTGGACAAAATGCTTATTGGCATTTCTTCTAGCTTTATATCCTGAGTTCAAATTCCACTAAGGTCAACTTTGCCTTTCATCCTTTCAGGGTCAATGAAATAAGTACCTGCTATAGAGAGAATTATTATTAAGATGGCCAGTTGGCAGAAAGTACATGCTTTGCAGTATTTCTTTGGGCTCTTTACATTCCGAATTTAAATTCCACTGAGGTCGGCTTTGATTTTTCATCCTTTCGAAGTTGATAGAGCATCAGCAAAGTACTAGGGTTGATGTATTCAACTATTCCCCTTTCTCAAATTTTGGGTGTTGTGCCTATATTAGAAATTATTATTCTTTATAGTAGTAGTAGGTGTAGTAGTAGTAGGTGCAGTAGTAGTATCAGCAGCATAGTACTATCATATGCAAAATTGATATGGCAGTGGATGAAATGTGTTCTGAGTTTTGGCTATATTTTAACATTCTGATTTCAAATCCTGTTGAAATCAACTTTGCCTTTCATCCCCTGGGGCAGATAAAATAAAGTACCAGTCAAAAGCTGGGCCAATATTATTAACTAATCTTCCTTCCAATTTATAACCTTGTGCCATATTAGAGAAATTAGGAACGGTGAGTATAGAACTGGTAGAGTAGCAAGCAAAATGGTAGGATTAGATGGTAGAACCAGTAGTGCAGCGGGTAAATTGCATTGTTGTATTTAGTTGTATCCCTTTACATAATGAGTTCAAATCCTGCTAAAGGTGACTTTGCTCTTCATCCTTCTTGGGCCAATGAAATTAACTCCCAACCAAGTTCTGTGGATGATTCACTTGACTGTCACTCTTTCATCCAATTTTGTGACCTTGTGTCCAGGCAGAATCAAAATCATCAGTGTCCCCAGTCTGACTTCATAATAAAATCCATACCTGGACTCCAATTACATTCATGCATCCACCACAAATAGATGCAACTTCTTTTAGTCTTTTATTTTTAAAGTTGTTTTCTGCTTGTCTCCCTTTTTCAAAAAAAATTCTCTGCATCAAACACTCATTTGTCAAAACCAACAAGAGTGGCCATCATTATGATTACTACTACTAATACTAATACTAAGATAGCATGCTGGGCAAAATACTTAATGTCTTTATGTTCTGAGTTCAAATTCTGCCGAGGTCGGCTTTGCCTTTCATCCTCTTGGGGTTAATAAAATATGTGTCAGTTGAGCACTGGGGTAGATGTGATCAACTTACTTCTCCCCCAAACTTGCTGGCGTTGTGCCAAAATTTGAAATTATTATTATTATTATTATAGTGAAAGTTGGAGTACACCAAACTGTAGTTGTACTACTGATATTTGAACTCAGAGTGAGTTGTGTCTAAATACAGGAAGGCATTTTTTCTAAGGTTGGCAAATCAACAAAACTGTTAGACAAAATCCCTTGTGGGTTCCCCCACCCCCATATGTTCTGAATTCAAATCCCATGAAGGTTGATTTTTGCCTTTCTTCCTTTTGGGGTTAATAAAATAAAGTACTAGTCAAGCACTGAAATCAATTTCGTCAACTGTGCTCCTCCCCTAAGAATTGTTGGCCTTGTCCCCAAATTAGTAAGGATTTATTATTATTATTATTATTACTACTATTACAGCGGTGAGCTGGCAGTAGCGTTAGCACACTGGGTGAAATGCTTCGCAGCATTTCATCTGTCTTCACATCCTGAGTTCAAAATCCACCTTGGTTGACTTTGCCTTTTATCCTTTCAGGGTCGATAAAATAAGTACCAGTCAAGTACTGGGGTCGATGTAATCAACTATCCCTCTCCCCCAAATTTCAGGCCTTGTACCTATTGCAGAAAGAATTATTGTTATTAGAAACCATTTTCAGTACTACTATCCCATCATTGAAGACTTGAAATTCTTTGGGAATTTACTTTGTAATGAATTTAATTCCTGCTTCGTAACTGAAGTTGAAACTTGTAATAGTAAAAACTAAGTTCCCTCTGCGAGAATGGTAAAAAAAGATGTGAGAGGTGTCAACTATCTAAATAGTTATTTTATTTTCTATTTTGTATAAATCTCAGTCCTTTGGCTGCTGAAGATATGGTCAGGCAATTGTCGTGCTGATGATGGCAATTGAGCCAGAAAATAACTGTCCTCTTATCTCCAGACATTAAGCCTGTCCTTTTCCTTAATGTCATGTCAACTTGGGAGAATACACAATTCTTGTGATTATCTCCCCTCCTCAAGTGGAGCTGGATTTAATTGTCACTTGGTAATTATGATAATATCGTTCAGAGCAACTATTCTCAAACTATTTTTGTTTTACCTCTGAACTCCTTTTGATTTTTATTTTACTCTACTGGACTCCCATGTTAAAAAAAATTCATGTTATATTTTTATAGTTAGATATTATTAGAAATTCTAATATACAAATTGTTATAATATTTTGTGTGAAGTGGAAGTCAAGCTAATTTATTGCTCATAAATTTTAACAACAAAATCTTACATGGAACCTCAAGGCTCATAGGGATGCTAGTTGAGAACCACTATTCTAGAGGCAGAAATAATGCTAATAAATCAAGAATTTATGTTGTATGCTATTCAATATATCTGTATTTGTCTATGTTCAGATACACGCCACTAGCCATTCAACTGTTTTTCTCAGCTCATTTTTGTTTAAGCCTTTAAGCATTCAAATTACTCTGAAAGGAAATGCTTATTGAGTCACATTGTTTTGAATTATGTTTTATCTTTTAGCTTTGAGATTTTGTGGACCAAAGATTCGAGGTATTTCGTGTTGCAAGACAGTGTAGGAGAGAGAATAGTGATGTTGTAGGAGAGAAATGTGTTCGCATGAATGATGGTACGCTTGCACTAAATGAGGCTGCAAAGAAAGAGGTCTGGAGATGCCACTACGATAGATTGCTTAATAAAGAGAATGAATGGGAGAAAGAGAGCCTGCCGTATGTCGACCCAACAGAGGGACCAGCTATCCGAGTTGACAGTACCAGGGTAGATAAAGCAATTAAGAGTATGAAGACCGGGAAAGCCCCCGGCCCATCAGGAATCACTACAGAGATGCTCAAAATATCTGGCAGTGTTGGCTACAGCCTAGTCACCCGTATTATGAACCAGGTGATACACGAAGGAGTCATACCCAATGACTGGTGTAGCAGCACCATAGTAAACTGCTACAAAGGTAAAGGTGACGCTTTAGACACTAATAATTACAGAGGCATCAAGCTGTTAGATCAGGTTATGAAAGTTACGGAGAGGGTCATAGCCTAACTAATTAGGGAGCAAATCAATTTAGATGAGATGCAGTTTGGGTTCGTGCCAGGTAAAAGCACCACTGATGCCATATTTCTAGTGAGACAGCTGCAGGAGAAATATCTAGCCAAGGATAAACCTCTGTACCTGGCTTTCATTGACATGGAGAAAGCCTTTGACAGGGTCCCCCGATCCCTTATCTGGTGGTCAATGAGGAAACTTGGGATAGAAGAATGGTTAGTGAGAGCTGTGCGAGCCATGTACAGAGATGCTGTCAGTAAGGTGAAGGTTGGAAATGAGTACAGTAATGAATTCCGGGTAGAGGTAGGGGTCCACCAAGGTTCCGTCCTCAGCCCCCTCCTATTTATCATAGTCCTCCAGGCGACCACAGAGGAATTCAAGACAGGTTGCCCCTGGGAGCTCCTCTATGCTGATGACCTTGCACTAATTGCGCAGTCACTATCAGAACTAGAGGAGAAGTTTAAGGTGTGGAAGCAAGGACTAGAATCGAAGGGCCTTAGAGTCAACCTAGCAAAAACCAAAATCCTAATAAGTAGGAAGGTAGATAAAACACAAACCCCTTCAGGTAGATGGCCCTGCTCAGTATGCAGTAAAGGAGTAGGTAGTAACTCTATAAGATGTACCCGGTGCAAGCTATGGACACATAAGAGGTGCAGCAATACCAAAGGCAGATTAACTACAAAGTTAGACTTTGTATGTGGCAGATGTTCAGGTGCAATAAACACTGTGAACAAACAGGAAACAACTTCTATCTCATTCCAGGGAGAAAAACTAGAGGTAGTTGATAGCTTCCGCTATCTGGGTGACCAAGTTAGTAGTGGGGGTGGGTGCGCTGAAAGTGTAACTGCTAGAATAAGAATAGCCTGGGCCAAGTTTAGAGAGCTCTTACCTCTGCTGGCGACAAAGGGACTCTCACTCAGGGTAAAAGGCAGACTGTATGACGCATGTGTACGAACAGCCATGCTACATGGCAGTGAAACATGGGCTGTGACTGCTGAGGACATGCGTAAGCTCACAAGGAATGAAGCCAGTATGCTCCGCTGGATGTGTAATGTAAATGTGCATACCCATCAGAGTGTAAGTATCTTGAGAGAAAAGCTGAACATAAGAAGCGTCAGTAGTGGTGTGCAAGAGAGACGATTGCGCTGGTTTGGACATGTGGTGAGAATGAATGAGGATAGCTGCGTGAAAAAGTGCCACACCCTAACAGTTGAGGGAACCCGTGGAAGAGGTAGGCCCAGGAAGACCTGGGCTGAGGTGGTGAGGCAAGACCTTCGAACATTGGGCCTCACCGAGGTGATGACTACTGACCGAGACCTTTGGAAATGTGCTGTGCGTGAGAAGACCCGGCAAGCCAAGTGAGATCATTGCCAGTGCCCCTGGACTGGCTCTTGTGTGGGTGGCACATAAGATGTACCATCCTGAGCGTGACCGTTGCCAGTACCGCCTGACTGGCCTTGTAGGGTTTTCGAGCGAGATCGTTGCCAGTGCCCCTGGACTGGCTCTTGTGCGGGTGGCACATAAAAGACACCATTTCGAGCGTGGCCATTTTCGTGCGGGTGGCACATAAAAGACACCATTTCGAGCGTGGCCGTTTTCGTGCGGGTGTCACGTAAAAGCACCCACTACACTCTCTGAGTGGTTGGCGTTAGGAAGGGCATCCAGCTGTAGAAACTCTGCCAAATTAGATTGGAGCCTGGTGTAGCCATCCGGTTTCACCAGTCCTCAGTCAAATCATCCAACCCATGCTAGCATGGAAAGCGGACGTTAAACGATGATGATGATGATGATGATGATTGCTTATATTTAGGATAACATTATAGAGTAGGTGTGAGAGGTCAGAGGTCTGAACAGAAAACGAGTAGAATGTTTGGGCCTGATATGGCCAGTTTAAATGCTTAAGGGTTTAATAATTATTGCTCTATTACTCTTTTGCTCTTTTACTTGTTTCAGTCATTTGACGGTGGCCATGTTGGAACACCGCCTTTTAGTCGAGCAAATCGACCCCAGGACCTATTCTTTGGAAGCCTAGTACTTATTCTATCGGTCTCTTTTGCTGAACCGCTAAGTTACAGGGGACATAAACACACCAGCATCGGTTGTCAAGCGATGTTGGGGTGGACAAACACAGACATACACACACACATACATATATATATATATATATATATATATATATATATATATATATATATATACACACATATATACGATGGGCTTCTTTCATTTTCCGTCTACCAAATCCACTCACAAGGCTTTGGTCGGCCCGAGTCTTTAGTAGAAGACACTTGCCCAAATTGCCACGCAGTAAGACTGAACTCAGAACCATGTGGTTAGTAAGCAAGCTACTTACCACACAGCCACTCCTATGCCTATATTATTAATTAACTTAAAAATTTTAACTCAAAATTTAGTCAGCAGAAGCTGAGATATTTTGCTGATGTATGATATTAGCAACAGGCAGTATTAATACTAAGAGGTATGTTTATACTCACTTAAATGTGGATGTTTCACTCATGTACTGCAATATAGTTTGTTCTAACAGAACATTAATGTTTAAATGGCCATAGGAAAACTAAATTTTATTGATATAACATAATTTTAAATATACTTTAGTATTTTAGATATAATAGAATACCCTTTCTTTTAATTTATCCTTTACTTGTTTCAGTCATTAGACTGCAACCTTACTGGGGCACCATTTTCAAGGGTTTAGTCAAACTGACTCCAGTAATCATTTTTAAGTCTGAAACTTAAGCTATCAGTCTCTTTTTGCTGAACTTTGTAGTTAATGGAAAGTAAACAAACCAACACCTGTTGTCAAGCAGTGGTGGTGGGGAGAAACACAAAGATGCACACACACACAGCTGTATATATATATATATATATATATATATCATATGATAGCACCTGTACCAGTGGAGGACTAAGAGCACCGTCCGAGCGTGATCGTTGCCAGAGCAGCTGTCTGGCTTCCGTGCTGGTGGCACGTAAATAGCACCATTTGAACGTGATCGTTACCAACGTCGCCTTCCTGGCACTTGTGCCAGTGGCATGTGAAAAGACATTCGAGCGAGATCGTTGCCAGTACCGCCTGACTGGCCTTCGTGCCGGTGGCATGTAAAAGCACCCACTACACTCTCGTAGTGGTTGGCGTTAGGAAGGGCTTCCAGCTGTAGAAACTCTGCCAAATCAGATTGTAGCCTGGTGTAGCCACCTGGTTCACCAGTCCTCAGTCAAATCATCCAACCCATACTAGCATGGAAAGCGGACGCTAAATGATGATGATGATGATATATATATATATATATGTATATATATATATATATACACACATACAGAGGGTGTTTGGCCTAAATTTGACAGTTTGCATAATAGAAAAAGAAAACAACATCCCATCTGAAAATTGAAGTATTTTTTAAAAATCAAAAAATATCAACTAGATTATGTTTTGGAGATAACAGTTTACTCAAAGTGTTTTCTCTCAGCTGCTGAAACAAGTAAAAGATAAAAGCTCATCATTATCATTTAAACGTTCATGGGTCAGATGAGTCTACATAGAGGCTGAGTTTCTTGGGTAAGTGCGTGGCACTTCAGGTTGACCAAAGCCTTGTGAGTGAATTTGGTAGATGGGAATTGAAAGAAACCTATTGTATATATATATATATATATATATATATATATATATAGGAAAATGAAAAAAAGCCAGAATGCTGAACTGGAAGCATAATTTAATAAAGATTTTTTCTAACCGGTTTTCATTGCGAAGGAGCAAATTATCAAGAAGAAGGAGAATGAAAATGTTTTTTTACAAAGAAGTACAAATTGTTCATCACAGTCCTCCAGGCAATAACAGAGGAATTCAAGACAGGCTACCCTTGGGAGCTCCTCTATGCTGATGATCTTGCTCTTACAGCTTAATCACTACTTGAACTAAACAAGATGTTCCAGATATGGAAGCAAGGTCTAGAATCGAAGGGCCTTAGAGTTAACCTAGCAAAAACCAAAGTCATAGTAAGTAGGAAGGCAGACAAATCACAAATCCCTTCAGATATAGACACACAAATCTTCTCAATCTGTAGAAAAGGTGTAGGTAGAGACTCCATTAGATGCACCCGGTGTAAACTTTGGATACATAAAAGGTGCAGCAATATCAGGGGAAAGTTAACAGGGAAACTAGCTTTTGTATGCGGAAGATGCACAGGTACAATAAACACAGAAAATGGGCAGAAAATAGACTCCATCAACTGCCAGGGGGACAAGCTAGAAGTAGCAGATAGCTTCTGTTATTTAGGTGACCAAGATAGTAGTGGAACTCCTACTCCTGCTGGCAACAAAGGGCCTCTTTCTCAGAGTGAAAGGCAGATTGTTTGATGCCTGAGTGTGAACAGCTATGTTGCATGGCAGTGAAACATGAGCTGTAACAGCTGAGTACATTTGTAGGCTTGAAAGAAATGAAGCCAGTATGCTTCGCTGGATGTGCAATGTATATTGTATATTGTAGCACCTACACTGAAACTAATAAGAATCAAAGACCCTTATAGCCACAAACATAGCACAAGTCCATGTACTGAGAGTTAACTGCCCCATAGCAAAAGAGGGTAGTAAACTGGCAAGCCAATTTCACTAGAAACTAAAGCTCATCAGTAGTATTACATCATTGTTTATAGTTAAGTCAATTCCAACCTGTTAGTATACAGATATTACCATAAGAATCAATGACTGATTCAGTAAAATAGTAATGTAAAAATCATAAAATAATTAAGGTGACTAGATACAATATAAAACCAAAAAGAAAAATTTAGTTGTTGCTAATAGTGACTGAGGGTGCATTGTAGCTCCTATATTGCTAGAAATAAGAGTCAAAGACTTTTCTAGCCACAAATATAGCGCAAGTCTATGTACAAACAGGGGAGTTAACCACCCTATAGCAAGCTAGGGTACTAAATTGGCAAGCCAATTTTGCTTGAAATTAAAGCTCATCAGTACTACTACTCCATCACTTATACACACACACACACACACACACATCCATGTACATATCTCTATGTGTAGATATACATATAGATATGTATATAGTTAAGTTATATTCAGGTAACAACCTTGCAGAATGCTGTGTCAAAACAACTGTAATTGTTTTGAATAAAGAATCTCATGAATTTTCTTTTCTGTCTCTGATATATATATATATATATATATATATATATACACACATACACATACATATATGCATGCATACATATATATTCACTCACACATGCACACACACACATACATGTGCACATGAACACACACACACATATTGAAACAAAGACTGGAATTTATGGTATTATTTTTAATTCTGTAGTTGCAATTGTTTCATTATAGGAAATACATTTTATGAAAATAAATATTGATAATAATATCAATATTGAATTCATAATATAATAATATACATACACGATTATTTAATACCCATGTGCAATTGGATTTGATCTCAATAAATAGAATTTTTTTGAGATGAATTCAATTGCATGTGAGTATTAAGTAATGACTAGTAAAGACCTGTTTTGCTTTAGAGTTGTCACTCAGGATGGATGTTGTGGCTGCATGAGTTCCAGGAATTTGCCTCTAGGTTCTAGCCAGAAGTTAGGTGGGTAGGGTACTCCCTGATATATCCCATCTGAAAAGGGTCAATGTCAAGAGAGGAGTTGCAAGGTGGGGTGAGCTACATTTCCTCCCCAGCATAGAATGTCAACCAGGCAGAGAACATGTACATCAATGATTTGTCTATCCCCTCTATCTTTAATGATGAAAGCTATATGTATCTCAGAATCGATGAGAATGTTGCATATGTTGGTGTTATGACTAAAACTAGAATAAAAAAAGAGTTTTTCTGCAAACTCTGGAAAATACGGAAGTCAAAAATGTCCGCATTTAACAAGACGGTATCTCACAATGCTTTTGTCAGTGCCAGTGCTAGTACCAACATATGGAATACTGGACTGGACATTTGATGAGATTCACATCATGAACATCAGAACTGAAAAGATACTGACCACCACTGGCAACTTCCACATTAACAACAACTTTGAGAGGACCTATGTGGGAGGAAGAGATGATGGCAAAGGCATAAGGTCAGTTCAAACAGTTTTTGAATGTCACATTGTATCACTCAGACAACACCTGCTGGGCAGCAAAGAAAGAAACAAGTATATTACATGCATACTCAAAAGTGAGAGGAATGGCAGTTTCAGAGTAGGTATTTACAAACATCAGGAGCCTTCTTAACTCAACATATCTTGTTGCTTTGTTAATGACTGTTTTGAACTCTCTTAGGGACTTAAATAATCACACATACATACATAATCACACATACATACATACATACATACATACATACATACATACATACATACATACTCATACAACTAAACTGTTTCATCTGACCCAAAGGAGGCTGAATTGACATACCTAAACCAGAGCTGGAAGACGAAGCATGCATCATACCAACAAAAAGTAATGCATGGGTGCATATCTCATAAGCTAGAGGATAACAGCAGCATTAACAGAAAAGGTGGCCTCTCTTGGACCTGTGACAGATACTTTACATTGCACCTAGAAAGATATACACCAATAAAAACAGCAATCTGCTGCAAACACAACTGACTTGATAATGTTTTGTGGGACAGAGAACAAAAGTTATGCACTGCTGCAGAGGCCAGCATCCAAGAAATGTGAACATATCACTAAAAGTCCAGGAAATAAACATTTTTAGTGATTTAATGTAGAACTTCTAGCTCTTGTAACCTGACTATAAATTTTCATTTGTACCTATTGTCCATCATAGGTGCATTAGGCTTGCATGATACCTCATAGACCCTCTCCATTCTATTGACATTATCCAGAGACAAGCCAGAGCAAGATGTCTGGTGCTAATATGAGTCACAGGCTCAGGGATGTGGGAGTGCCATGATCTCTAGCACAAACCAAAGATCCCCAAAATGTCCAATGCCATTCCTTGCATAACTGGTTTTATATCAGAGTGACCTTCTCCTGGAGACATGCTTCAACAGAAGCTGAGAGGTGCCTCCCTTCCAGCGGTCTTCCAGCATGCCAGACACCATCCCAAAATTTCTGCATACCTGTGCTATTGCTAGATAGCCATTGAGCCCGCACTACGTTTATCTGACCTTTCAACAGGTCCTGTTTTTAATCATACATACATACATACATACATACATACATACTTTTCAAAAGTGATGTTGAACCAAATAAAGCAAAAAAAAAAAAAATCCAAATAAACGAATATTTAATTAAATTTTGTTGGTATTTCTTAAAAATAAAGTAAAAAAAACAAGCTTACATGAAAAGAAATTTGTTGTTTCTTCAAATAATTGGCAATAATTTATAATTAGTTGAGATAATTGACATCATCAACTAGACGTGGTCTCTTAATATTTAATGGTGTCTCCGACATCAAATATATTTGATATTTAGTCATGATATTTAGTCAGTTTCTAGTCAAGATATTTATTATTGTCGTCTTTGTTGTTGTCCTTGTTGTTGTCATCATTGTCATCGTTGTCGTCATCACCATCACCACCATCATCTTTGTCAGTTAAGGTTTATGTTCCATGCTGGCATGTGATGGATGGCTTGATAGGATCCAGAGGGGCCAGGAACTGCTTTAATGTTTCTAACTCTACTGTGGTATGGTTTCCATGGCTTACTTATTTATCAACTACTTTGCAATGTTGCAAATGAAGAACTAAATATAACAATATAATTTTCTTGTAAAGAACCAAGAAATAGTGAACCTATTATCAGCAATTTGTTCTTTGACACATTAAAGCTCACAAGATTATCCACCATCTTTCCAGCAACTTTGGTAATTTTTTTTTAACTTAATTTCTCTACCATTTGTAAGGTCACAAGCTGGCAGAGTCCTTTGCATGCTGGGCAAAATGCTTAGTGATATTTCATCTGTCTCTACTTTCTGAGTTCAAATTCCACTGAGGATGACTTAGCCTTTCATCCTTTTAGGGTTGATAAAATAAGTAGCAGTTGAACCCTGGGGCCAATGTAATCAACTTACCTACTCCCCTGAAGCTGTTGGTCTTGTGCCAAACTTTCAAGCCCTTGTTGTTGTTGTTGTTGTTGTTGTTCTTCTTCTTCTTCTTCTTCTTCTTCTTCTTCTTCTTCTTCTTCTTCTTCTTCTTCTTCTTCTTCTTCTTCTCCTCCTCCTCCTCCTCTTCCTCCTCTTCCTCCTTCCCATGATAAAAACTTTCTTCTTCTTCTTCTTCCCATGATAAAAACTGGTGGGAACACAAATCACCTGCAGTACTTCAAAAGGATCACATCTTACTCCTCTGGAACTTCACCATTCAAACTGACAGAAAGATAGATGCAAGTAGGCCAGAAGGACTTCAGACAAAAATCATGCCTCCTCATTGATATAACTGTCCCAATCGTCAAAAATGTATCTGTCAAGACCTACCAAAAACTGAGCAAGTATAAAGATCTTGAAATAGAAATTGGCAAAATGTGGAACCTCAAGACTAAAACAGTACTTGTTGTCATAGATGCCCTAGGAATGATAACAAATGGGGCTGATTCCTATCTACCTCAGATACCAGGAAACCCCAAAATGGCAGAAATTCAAAAGATAGTGCTCATGGGAACTTTCCATATCCTACATAAAATACTGTCTATGTAATTTCAAATTTTAAAACAAACTTATAATTTTCTTATGTTTTTTTAAACATTTTCAAGAACAATACTTTGTGCAAACCAAATATATGGCATCCTAGGCATAACAACAACTTGAACTTCTAACTTGCTATCTCTTGAGGTTTCTGAGTGAGACTTGGAGTCAACTTGTACAAATACAAAACAAAAGTCAAACATATAACAACAACAACAACAACAACAACAACAACAATAATAATACAAACATGCGCTAAACAAAATAGATGACAATGATCAGGCCACAATCATCTGAGATATTGGGATATACCTGTTCAAACTGACAAAAAAATAAATACTAATCACCTGGACATAATAATCAAGGATGGGGAAAAAATACCTGCTTACTGACAGACACTGCAGTCTCTTCTGACCAAAATATTGCCCAAAATGAAATGGAGAAATTGTTTATGCACAAAGACCTCAAAATTGATGTATTCAAGATGTGGGGCATGAAGGTGAAAACAATACCAGTAATAATTGGAGCATTGGGTACAATAAAAAAATAAAAACTATTGACAAAAACATAGAAACTATATCTGGATCCTCAACACTACACACTGTCCAAAAAAGTAGCCTGCTAGGAACAGCCCACATCCTTTGAAAGACACTATCAATTCAATAATACAACTCAAACAAAACAAACCACAAACACAAAACACTCTATACAGTAAATATCCAATAAAATAAACAACCCCCACCACAAGTACTCTATAAGCCAGATACCTAAGAGAAGAACACAACTTGCATTACACACACAACACACAATACCAACACTAATACAACAAAAGACTGTGAACAGACCCCATAATAAAACAGAATACACAATGTTGCACACACCCCAGCAACATAGAGGTGTAGCAGGTGATGCAGTAGAAACTTGCCTGAAACTATCAAACGCTGAATAATAATAATAATAATAATAATAATAATAATAATAATAATAATAATAATAATAATGATAAGGAAGAAAGAAAAGTCAATAAATATGACAGGTTATCTTGGGAGGTTAAGCAGTTGTGGTTGCTGAAAAAGATGATAGTAGTACCAATGATTATCAGAGCCCTGGCAACAGAGAGTAAAAATCTTGAGAAGTATTTGGAACAAATAGGGGCTGCAATAAGAGTGGTGCACTTGCAGAAAACAACACTGCTTGGAACTGCTCGACTACTCTGGACGGTGCTTGAAAAATAAGGGGTGTTACCTTAGTTCACTGGTAGTGAACAGCTGACACTATAGTACATCTTCAGTATTAGAAGCTGTGCAAAGACAATAAGATAATAATAATGATAATTTTTAAGTTCACTTTCTAAGTAGCACTGCAACAAGATAGTGATGCAGTGCTATTTAGAAAGTGAACTTAAAAGAAGGGGCTATAGAAAACAGATGTTAATACTTTGGGTAGAGATGGTATGTTTAAAGTGATGAGCAGAGATTAGTTGATCAAGCTAATACTCTTAGAAGAAAGTGGATGACAGAATTAGAGGTAGAAGAGATCACAAGAGAACTGGAAAAGAAAGACCAGGGAGTGGGAAAGACAAAAAAAATAACATAAGAGATACCGCTCAAACCAAAGCAGAAGCTAAAAGAAAAAATAATAATGGCACTAGCACTAAGGAAGGGACAACTGGCACGAACAACTTAAGTGATTTAAGTGAGGAAGATCAGAAGATTTTAAATGAGTTGCAGGAAATAATGAGTAAAGAAGTAAGAAAAAGATTGCCAGCATTAAAAGACATCAACAGAAGGAAGATGCTAGAAATGACTAGGGAAGTAGATTCTGTTATCAGGAGAATAGATGCTAAAAATATAGGAGACTCTAACTTATTGATCTATGCAGGAGGGGTAGTAGTCACCAGAAGATTAGATATCTCACAGGGAAAGATTATAAAAGAGCAAATGTGAAAAGGAACCTACAAAATAAAGTGAAGGCTCTAAGACAAGATCTGAGCAGAATAAAAGCCCGAAAAACAAACAAGTTTAGAAACACATGATGCAGATCTTCCCTCGAGAAAGATACTTAGTCAAAGAGAATGGATTTGGAACAGTAATAGAAGAATTGAAAGAGCATATCACAGTAGTAGCAGGTAAGCTCTCCAGAGTGTACTGAAAATTGAGATCGAGCGAGCTTTTGCCCTTTTGCTCGATAGAAGATCCATTTTTCATCACCAGTAACAAGTCTATCCAAAAAGGGTGAAATGAGTTCGCGAGAATGGAGAGAAGAGCAGATGTCAACTCGGGATTTGCGGTTGCTTTTGGACAATTCATGAGGCACCCATTTTCCAAGTTTAGGAACCTTTCTAAGTCGTTGAAGATGACGATGAACAGTTGTATGGTTTGAACTAAGCTTTATTGCCAATTCTTTAACTGATAATGCAGGATTTTCTTTAAGTAATGCCTCAAGGAGCTTATCTTCAAACTCAACTGGACGTCCTGTTCGATCTTCATCTTCAAGGCTGAAATCTCTACTTCTGAATTTTGCAAACCATCTTCTGCAATTTCTTTCATTCAAGCATTCTTTCCCATAAACTGAGTGTATGTTTCAAGTTGCTTCGGCTGCAGAGTTTCCTTTTTTGTACTCATAAAGCATTATGTACCTCAAATGCTCTTTGGATACTTTCATGTTAGAAAGGGTTTTAATCAAAGAAATTTTAATTGTATTATTCTGTAAAATAATATTTAATTAGTTTAAATGTACACAAATGTATAAAAATAATTTTTAATTCCATTAAACATTCTAAAATACTATTAAATTACATTCAATTTTAAAAAAGGTAAAATCGGACAGAACTTATGGGATGACCTGATAGTATGCTGGCACAGAAAGAATACAAGAAATGATATGACAATCTATGGAGAGCAATCCACTGGGAGTAATGTGGAAAGCTAGGATTTGAGCATATTGATAAAAGGTATAAACATGAACCTAGTAAAGTACTAGAAAGTAAGAAATACAAGATATTATGGGACTTTAACATTCAAACTAACAGAGTAATAGAAGCTAGAAGGCCTGATTTGGTAGTAGTAAAGAGAATAGAAAGTATCAGATAATTGACTTTACAGTCCCAAATGATAAAAAAATTAATATAAGAGGTATAGAAAAAATAGTAAAGTACCAGGACCTAACTATTGAATTACAGAGACTTATGGAAAGTGTGGGTAAAATGTATCCCAATAGTTATAGGTGCATTGGGAACTATCTCTGAAAATCTGAACAGTTGGACAGAGGAAATAGGCATAAAACCCAGTTCAGTTTAATACAGCTCCAGAAAACTGTTATTAGGGACAGTTATTAGGAAGGTTCTTGGCATCTAAGGCGACTTGTAGCCTGATGTTAGGATTCTTTTCTTTTCCAACAGTCTATTATTTTTTTTTTCCAACAGCCTATTATTATTTTCATATGAAAATAAATAATAATAATAATGATAATGATAATAATAATAATAATAATAATAATAATAATAATAATAATAATAATAATAATAATAATAATAATAATAATAATAGTAGTAGTAGTAGTAGTAGTT
>NC_142932.1:75267417-75292417 GCF_046866305.1 Octopus bimaculoides
TATCATCTTCAAATTATAAGACATTTTGATAACTTAGAATCTTCTTATAGATAGAAAAATATCATGGGTTTGTTTTATATATTAAATATTATTTATTTTATTACTTTATTATTGTATTATTAAAGCACTGATCATCTGTTTCTTTTTATGTTCAATATTTAAGGATTAAGAAATATCTAAATATCTCTTTCTTTAGAAGTACCGTTTCCTCCAACTTCTTTGTGTCTGTCTCTCTCTTTTTGATTATTGTGTATAAATGTATGAATTTAGTGCTATCTCACATGCTTACCTATGTTTATTTCCCCTATTTCTCCTCTACTCCTTAGAATCACTTAAGTTTATATTTGTGCATAAATGTATGAGTTCATTTCTCTCTATCTCACATCTATTTATCTATATTTACTTTCCCTCAACAGAATCAAATAAATTTACTTTTCTTCTCTTCTCCTCTCAGCTTCAATACATCTATTTTTCCTGTTCTCTTAAATATACACACCTCTCCAATATTTACATCTAACATTACTGTGTATAATATAACATTCACTTGTGCTATGATGTAACATTCACAGACACATGTCAATACCTTCTTATTTTCTTTTTCTTCTTTTTTTTTATCTTCTGTTCTTTTCCTCATTCTTTCCTTCTCTTCTTTATCCCTTCCTATCAAAATTGTACCCTTTCTTCCTTACTCTTCTCTTCTCTTTTTACTTATTCCTATACTTATTCTTACAAGTATACATCTTTGTCTTCTAGTTTCCATACTTTAATTTTATCTTTACTCAAAAAGACCCATCTGCTACAGCAGAATAAATACTAGTGCTGATGCTACATAAAAAAACTCTGGTGTTGGTGCCAATGTTAAAAGCACATGCTGGTGCCACATATAGAGCATCCAGTCCACTTTGTAGAATGGTTGGTGTTATGAAGGGCGTCCAACCACAGAAACCATGCTAGAACAGACAATGGTGCCTGGTGCTGCCCCTGGCCTTACCAGTTCTGGTCAAACCATTCAGCCCATGCCAGCATGGAAAACGGATGTTAAATGATAATGATGATGATGATGGTTCTTATTTTTATATTTATAATTACTTCTTTGTAAATGGTCAAATTTTATATTTTAAATTATTAAGTTTTTATAGTATTCCTTCTCTTTGCATTTATCTTAACAAAAGACACAATCTTCTTTTCTTTCACAGTGCAATTTCTTAATTTTGTCTTCTTGCTCATCACTTTTTTTTTTGTTGTTTTGTGCCTGTTTTGACAAAGAATTTGCCTTCTGGATAATTTCTCTTGCTAATGATTGAATTTTTTAATTAAAACTACTAAACTTTAAAATTTTGGTATCTTTGCATAATATGGACTTCATTTTGAGGCCTATATATGCTAATATAAACAACTTTATGTATGCTTGCAATAATTCTAATTTTGGCACAAAACCAGCACTATTTTGAGGGGAGGAATTAGTGAATATTATCGATCCTAGTACTTGACTGGTACTTTATTTTATCAAACCCCTCAGTGGTATTTGAACTCAGAATTTAAATAACCAGAAGAAATGTTGCTAAGCATTTTATCCAGTTTGGTAACTATGCTTGTAATAATCCTTTCTACTGGAAGCACAAAGCCTCAAATTTGGGGGAAGGGATTAAGTTGATTTCATTGACCCCAGTGTGTAACTGGTTCTTAATTTATTGACCCTGAAAAGATGAAAGGCAAAGTCAACCCTGGCGGCATTTGAACTCAGAATGTGAAGACAGATGTAATACCACTAAGCATTTCGTCTGGCATGCTAACGACTCTGCCAACTTGCTGCCTTAATTATGCTTATAAAAATGGTTACAAATTTTGGCACAAGGCCAGTAATTTCAAGGGGTTGGGGGTTAAGTCAATTACTTTGATTGCTCAACTGGTACTTATTTAACCAACCCCAAAAGGATGAAAGGTAAAGTTGACCTTGGCAGAATTTGAACTCAGAACCTGAAGGCTTAGTGGCATTTTGTCTGGCATGCTAGCAATTCTGCCAGCTTGTCACCTTAACTATGCTTGTAATAACATTATAATAAAATCTTAGTTGTGGCAAAAGATGATGATGTGAAAGTAAAAAAATAAAATAACTTTAAAACTTGCACTCTTACTGTTTTGTTGTTGTTGTCATTATTTTAATGTCCACTTTGCCATGCTTTCATGGGTCAGACAAATTTTATTGAGACAGATGATTCTTTACTGCTAGATGCTCTCTCATTCACTAAAGAAGTGCAAAAAAATTTTTTGTACTGAAACTAAGAGCAGTTAAAAGTTTTGATTAAAAGATCCATAGAGGTCGGTGTGTTTTTTTAAAAATATAAATGGTATATAAAGTATATAATACAGTTCGAGGAGGTTCACTTTCAATGGCCGATTCTAGAGCTCATGTCCTGGTAGAAAAATTCATAAACCTTACAAACCATGTGGACAGTGTCCCCTTCATCAGGAAAGGTGTCCTCATAAAATTACATTCTTGATATTTTGATTCTTACAGAATGATGGATATATATAAAAAAAAGAATTTTTTTTTCCCTATGTATGCAAATGAATGGAAAGCATGGAATGGTGGGACAAAAACATTAACCTATTGAGACTTAATTCTAACTAAACACAGCACAATGAAATTTTCACTGTAAAAGGTTTCAAGTTGCCGGCACTCTTCCAAATCCTTCAATACGTTTGGTTCTATAATTTTTTCAAGAAAGTGGAATGGAATTTATGACTACATGTGGGAATCACATCAGAGAATTTATTTAAAGTATTTAAACTATATGATCTAAAGATAACGTACAATTCCCATATACATAACCTGCATCTATTCGAAATAGCACTATAATGGGGTGGGGGCTCTGCAATTATGGACCAGGATAAAGAAAAATCAGTGTTGCTATCTCTTAGGTGGTGTATATATGATGCGAGAGCTGTTGAGTTTTTATACACCTTTCCTTATGAAGAGGACGTTGTCCACATTGGTTGTAAGATTTATTAATTTTTCTACCAAGACATGAGCTCTAGAAATGGCCGTTGAAAGTGAACCTTCTTGAACTGTATTATATACCTTATAGACCGTTTATATTTTAAACAAAACACACCGAACCCTATGGATCTTTTAATTGAAACTTTTAACTGCTCTTAACTTCAGTACAAAATAAAAAATTCTTCAGTCATCTTTTTCTCACACTTCTTTCATTATGTATCCCACATGGGTTTTATTTACATGTATTTTTATGTATATTTATATATATATATATATATATATATATATATATATATATATATAACAAAGTAAACTTGCAAGGTACCGCATGAGTGAAAATATATAGGAAAGAAAGTTTGAAAATGCAGGGTTCTTTTAAAGATGTTTATTGACTTGACCGGTTTCACTTTTTTAAAAAAAAGATTATCAAAAGTAAAATGTAAAGCTTTGTATAAGCTTTGTTGTGTTAAAAAATGGTTATCATAATTGTATTAAAATACAGTTATACAGTCTTTGAAAATGATAAGAAAATGTTAAAAAATAGAATCTATGACAATGAATGATAAAAAAAGGTAAAGAGGGGCTTTTTGTTTTAACAGTTTACATGAAAGTGTTCAAAATAGGCAGTAAAATAAATTTATAATTATTTTAAGCTCATCAAGAATCATGATTGTATAGAAAGCATATATACAGAGAAGGAATCATATTTAAGTATTTATACAGAATTTTAGGGGAATAACCAACCTTTCCATCCATCGTCTCCTGTCTTGTTTGCTATTTTTAGAAATGGTGTGGGAGGTTGGTTGGTGGGGGAGAGCATTGTGGAATGAAAAGGATTTTCTTGTTTCTGGGCTAGTCTGTCATGGTTCAGTTTTTTGGGGGGACTGGTCTTAGAGTTCAGTGTGGTGTGTGTATGTGTGCGTCTGTGTATGTGCGTGTGTTTGTGTGTGTTGTGTTGGTGGGGATGTTACGTGAGTGTACATGAGTATGTGTGTGTCTGTCTGTCTGAATATATTTGTGTTGTTATAATTGTCTGGCTGGTGTGTGTGTGCAACTGAATGTGTGTGCGTGGGTGTGTATGTATATATATATATATATATATATATATATATATACATACACACCCACACCCTTTCCCTATTCTTCTCTTCCTTTCACCGTTCCCTCTCTCTCACTCCTCCTCCTTGACCCTCCAGGGAGTCTTTCATTCACATCTAACTAGGTTCAAAATAATAATTTTTCTATTGTCTTGCCTTAACAGCCCTTACCGTTTGTTTTGTTTTGACTGTTGTGTCTTGTTTTTACTGTCTTTTACTGTCTTGTTCTCACTGTCCTGTTCTTGTTAACACTTTCACCCTCCACAAAAAATTCCAAATTTTATTTAATTTGCTTTGCGGGAAGGACTGTTCCAACAAAGTCGCGTATTGTCCTTGCCTTCGAAATGTGGAGTAGATGGACAGGGACAACTGATGAAGGGAAATATTCTTTATGTTGCCTGTCTTGTTTCTCTAGATGTAGGCATGTACATATATGTATGGATATATGCATATATTTATTATTTATATTATTATATATATGATTTGTGAACGACAGTGCTCTCTCTATATATATATGATTTGTTGAGGCAGAATTTCTATAGCTGGATGCTCTTCTTGTCATCAGTCTTCACCCATTTCAAAGTATGGCAATATTTTCCCATAGTCAGACATGTTTTTCATGGAAGGCTGCGAACAAACAAACAACCTCGCTTGTATGACATTGATGCTCATTTTCAAATATCAGGCAATGTCTAAACAAGGACACGCACATACACACACACAGAGAAAGTGAGATAAGAGATAAGTTTAATGTAATTCAAATAAACAATTAGCTTCACAATTTATACAGAATCAATTACAGTTTTTATAAAGTTTAGATGACCCAAAACAGGTCACCTTGATAGCTGGGTTATTAACCACACCAAATATTTACATTATAAGCTAGTAAATAAATTATCCAACTTACACATTTCACTAAGAATTTAATAATGAATGTTTTAGAACAGGGTTGTCAAGCATATGGTGATGTTTAGTCGAACTCATGGCTCAATTTAATTATAAAAAGTAATTCTTAATTTTAAAAATACTCAGTAAATTGTATGTATATGTGTGTGTGTGTGTGTGTGTATATATATATATATATATATGGGAGAATATACAAAAAATAACAACAGACGAGGACAGGTGGTGTAAATAACAAAAGTATATATTAGTATGACGCTCGGGAATACGGAAAGTCTTTGACGTTTCGAGCTACGCTCTTCAACAGAAAGAATACGGAGACAAGGAGAAAAACACGGAGAAAAAAAATTGAATAGTGTTCAGTCAACGGTCAATATATATATATATATATATATATATATATATATATATATATATATTGGGTCATCCCATAAATAATGCGGTTTTTTAATACTTCTTTTCACCATCAACATCATTATCATTTAACGTCCACCTTCTGTGCTAGCATGGGTGGGACAGTTTCACAAGAGCTGACCAGGCAGAAGCCTGCACCAGACTTCTGTGACTGTTTTGGTAGGAGTTTTACAGCTGGATGCCCTTCCTGACACCAGCCACTCAACAGAGTGGACTTAGTGCTTTTTATGTGGCACAAGCACAGGCGAGGTCAGTTTTGGCAAGGTTTTTACAGCTGGATGCCCTTCCAAATGTCAACCACTTTACAGTGTGGACTGGGTGCTTTTAAGTAGCACCTACACTGACAGGGTCACCAAGTACTTGCAAGAAAAAGAGAAAAAGCTTTCAAGAGGGGAGAAGGCATTGGAGGAGGTGATATTGTGTCAGATGATGAAAGGTTATAATGAGACAGAGAGACAGAAACAGGTGTCTTGTTGTAGAGGAAGTACAAGGCTATCCAGCCAGACAAAGAGAGAGACAGAGGGAATATAAGTGGCAGGATATTGCGAAGGGAGTGTGATTAAAGAGTGGGGAGATGAGTGGTGAAAACCTGGGTATATAATGAGTTGGTGGGGGCTACCGGATAGCATTGATACAGAGGAGCAGGGCTGTGAGAACAGGAATGGGAAGTGAGAGCTAGTCATTGTGTATTAAGGAGGAAATGTGAGGAAGAGAAGAGATGTGGAGATGCAGATTGGTTTGTTGGGGTAGGGTGAGTGAAAAGTTTTCTTGTTATGTGTGAGTGGAACACACAGGTTGAGGGCTCACAGATAGCAATAATACAGGGAGACACGGCATGTGGGTGGAACACACAGGTCAGGGGCACAGGGCCAAGAGGACAGGATTGGGGAATGGGAAGTAAAAATAATACATGAAGTGGAAATGTTGAGGAAGAGAAGAGATGTAGAGATGTAGTTTGGCTTGTTGTGGTAGAGTGTATGAGAAGTTTTCTTGTGTGGGTAGGACACACAGCACTTCTAGAACTAAGTTTTGCTGATGTGGGTGGGTCTTCTTTACAACTCTATATTGCCTGACATCTTGGTTTGTTGTCATTTCCTCCATGAGGCCCAACATTCTGAGATTGGTCCTTATCACTTCATCCTATGTCTTCTGGGTCACTCTCTTCTGTGGGCACCATCCACTTTCGGTGATTGGCACTTCTTTACGCAACTGTCCTCATTCATAAGCATCACATGTCCAAACCAATGTAGTCTTCTCTCTTGTATGCTACATTTGATTCCTCTTATGCCCAACTTTTCTCTCAATACATTTGCACTTTGCCATACATTTGCACTGATGTTGCATATCATTTTTCTAAAATACGATAAACAAAGTTCTTTCTTCATCTAAAATATACTCTCCTTCATTTTCTACAATGCTCTTCCATCTATCTGGTAGACTTGCAAGGCCTCTCTTCCAAAATTCACTTTTCTGTGATGAAAAATACTCCTTCAGTATTGTTCTGACCTCATCTACAGAATTTTTCAAGCTGAGAGGATGTAACCTCTGTCTGACTTTTTTCTCTTTTTCTTCTCTTTTTCTCTGACCCCTGATGATGGATTAAATCCGAAACGTTGGATATTCCACTTCTCACCGCAAGTTCACTATACCCCTTTCACTTTATACTATATTTTTTCAAGTCTTGCTGACGCAGAGCTACTAGATTATTGCCTGATTATTATACATATATATACATGTGTGTGTGTGTGTATATATATATATATATATATATATATATATATATATATGTGCATATATATACATGTGTATATATATATATTTTTACATACGTGTGTATATATATATATATATATATATATATATATATATATATATATATATATATATATATATATATATATATATATATATATATATATATATACATGTATATATATATATATATATATATATATACACATGTATATATATATATATATATATATATATATATATATATATATATATATATATATACATATATACATATATATACATGTATATATATACATATATATGTATATAATTACATGCATATATATATATATATATATATATATATATATATATATATATATATATATATACATATATATATAATTACATGCACATGTATATATATGCATGCATATATTAATGTGAGATAATACTTTCACTATGTATATATTATATACATAGTGAAAGTATTGATAGTGAAACTATTAAAACTGAAACTATTATCTCACATTACAATAGAGATGTTATTGTTTCACTTTTGACACGTAATACCAAAACAGTCTAAGAAATTGCTTCGGACTCGTATTAGGCAAGAAATTGAAACTGTTTTTGGTGCATGACACTCCATGGACCCTAAGTAGTGTATGTGTAAAGTTTGAAGGAAATTGGTTGGGTAGTTCTTGAGTTTTAGTGATGTATACATACAGACAGACGGACAGACACACATTCTCATTTTTATATATGTAGATAAGAGGTATCAGATGTAGTGTTGAAGAGAGAAGACTGTGCTGGTATGGTCATATGATGTATGTGGATAAGTATAGCTACATAAAGAGGTGCTAATGTGAATGGAATCTGTGGAAGAGAAAGATCCTGGATGACATGGAATGAAGTGGTGAAAAATGACCTTCAGATATTTTTCAAGTCTTGCTGACGCAGAGCTACTAGATTATTGCCTGATTATTATACATATATATACATGTGTGTGTGTGTGTATATATATATATATATATATATATATATATATGTGCATATATTTAATAATGAATGTTTTAGAACAGGGTTGTCAAGCATATGGTGATGTTTAGTCGAACTCATGGCTCAATTTAATTATAAAAAGTAATTCTTAATTTTAAAAATATTCAGTAAATTGTATGTATAGGTGTGTGTGTGTGTGTAGTATATATATATATATATATATATATATATATATATATATATATATATGTGAAGGTTGGAAATGAGTACAGTAATGAATTCCGGGTAGAGGTAGGGGTCCACCAAGGTTCCGTCCTCAGCCCCCTCCTATTTATCATAGTCCTCCAGGCGATCACAGAGGAATTCAAGACAGGTTGCCCCTGGGAGCTCCTCTATGCTGATGACCTTGCACTAATTGCGCAGTCACTATCAGAACTAGAGGAGAAGTTTAAGGTGTGGAAGCAAGGACTAGAATCGAAGGGCCTTAGAGTCAACCTAGCAAAAACCAAAATCCTAATAAGTAGGAAGGTAGATAAAACACAAACCCCTTCAGGTAGATGGCCCTGCTCAGTATGCAGTAAAGGAGTAGGTAGTAACTCTATAAGATGTACCCGGTGCAAGCTATGGACACATAAGAGGTGCAGCAATATCAAAGGCAGATTAACTACAAAGTTAGTCTTTGTATGTGGCAGATGTTCAGGTGTAATAAACACTGTAAACAAACAGGAAACAACTTCTATCTCATTCCAGGGAGAAAAACTAGAGGTAGTTGATAGCTTCCGCTATCTGGGTGACACGTAAAAGCACCCACTACACTCTCTGAGTGGTTGGCGTTAGGAAGGGCATCCTGCTGTAGAAACTCTGCCAAATTAGATTGGAGCCTGGTGTTGCCATCCGGTTTCACCAGTCCTCAGTCAAATCGTCCAACCCATGCTAGCATGGAAAGCGGACGTTAAACGATGATGATGATGATGATGATGATGATGATACATTGGGTCATCCCATAAATAATGTGGTTTTTTAATACTTCTTTTCACCATCAACATCATTATCATTTAACGTCCACCTTCTGTGCTAGCATGGGTCGGACAGTTTCACAAGAGCTGACCAGGCAGAAGCCTGCACCACACTTCTGTGACTGTTTTGGTAGGAGTTTTACAGCTGGATGCCCTTCCTGACACCAGCCACTCAACAGAGTGGACTTAGTGCTTTTTATGTGGATACTTCTCTCTCTTTCAGTGTTATATATACATGGATATGGACGTAGTGGATAACAGCTAGCCTTCGGCTGCATTTTTGGACCCTGTTGTGTCCATCACTGATTAGTTGGTATTGGCGCAGTTTGTCTCCTGTTCTATTGCGCACCAAGATGCAACCCAAACAATCGCAGCCTTCAGATAAGGTCGTGTGAGACAGTCTTTTCTGAACCCAGTTTGAGCTGACAGGATGTTATAAATAGCTAACCTCTCACTGTCACAGTTTGTCAGTTTGGCTCTAGACCTTCTGGGGTCTAGCCGCTGGCCACAGTGCACACAGCCAGTTCCAGCGACGGCAACAGCAGCCACATGGTGAATCGTCAACACTTCGTCCAGCAGCATCCAGGAACTCCATCTTCGTCACCTCCTGCTTCTTAGCGTCAACACCAACTTCTCTAGGTACACACCACCAACAGCATTCGCACAGGTTCTATCTCCACACTGTTTGTGAATTACTTCACCATGGATAACAGTGATTACAACCTGCGACAACCTCCTGTACTAAGTAACCGGTAGCAGCATTGAAGCCACAACTTCTTACACGACAGTGCCTTTCCTCGGCTCTGCTACGCGGCCTCAACTTCTTGTTACAGCACCTCAACCACTGTGTACCTTGAATACAAACTGGTATTTTGTCATCCTTGTGCCTGGACTTTCTCCTAACGTCCTTATAGACTCTTTTCTATGCTCTGTATTTCTCGCACACACTTACATCCATGTTTGTATACACATACACTATGTTTATATGACGGCCTGTCTATTATTATGTTTATATGTCGCACACACAGACACAAGTTGACATAGCAATAAAAATCTTCTCTTAAACCGGTTGTGTCTCTTTTTTCATTCTGGCACTTGTACTCATTTATCCTCTTTTCATATTTTCATTTGTATCGACCGTGAAATGTATTAAAGGAGCCATTCCTCGTCACCTTCTCCTGATCGCACGGTCCTTACAATCTCATCATTCAAAAGTCTTAAGTCTATCAATTTATTTGGGAATCCTTGGACTACAAACACTCTGTTTCTGAGATCAAATTCAACTGGGGTTAAAATAGAATTGAAGCTAATCCTTCATTACTGGAATAGCATGAAAATGAGTACCAGTAATACAGTATAAAATCGATTTATCCAGCATAATCTCATTAGGATCAGTGGAGTTAATAATTATTGAAGTGTTGTGGAATGCAGCAAGTTAATTTAATTTTTTTGGACTGTTTTTACCTCATCGTATGATTGTAATTAATTAACAATAAAGAGAGCAGGGATGAGGGATTGGGTGATGGTTCGGTAGAATTACAGTTCGTCCAGACTTTGTGTTATTGGGTCCTATTTTTAAGAAAGATAACGTTTCATTTTATTATTTGCCTTGGGGTCGAGTCGAGAGACTATTATCAAATTTATGAGAGGACCGACAGAAAAACCATCTGTGACAGAAGAGTAGACGTGTAATAAACAAACACAATTTGGCATTCTTTACATTTTTGAAACAGATTATTTTTTAAAGTTCTCTACACGTTACCTCATGAATGTTTGTAAATATTATGAGGTTAGAGCACGAAAGTTAAATAAATTAATGATATAAAATAATAATAGGAATTCATTTTATATGGCATGTGTAAAGTTTTTGAGCACATATTTACGTGATATAATCAGCTTTATTTTTGGTTATTTTATCTAAGATTCTTTCTTCTATTTATTTTCGCTGACATCGTCTGTTCACTTGACGTCTACCACAAAGACGCTGGTCTGATACGCGGGTATAATCTCATTTAGTGTTGTACATCAGGCAAATAACCGCAGACGAATGTGTTGCTGTCTGTGCAAGGTGTCTGTGACGTGGGGGGATTCTCACACGTCTTGACATCTTTTTTCTCTGGGTCCCCCCACACCAACTAACCAACAAGCAACAATAACAACCCTTTCATTTTTGTTCTGTTTACTCCGCCTCTTCCAAACCCTTCCCCTTTCTCCTCTTCACAAAATGATCTTCAAAAAGAAGAAGAAATACGAACAGCTTTGTGTAGTACTCGGAGTATTGTTGGTGTCGTTGTCGATCGTGGCGAGTGAATTGGTGGTGAATGTGAAGAACAAAGGAGGTGATGTCCAGGTCGAATCAATTGATGCTGATACTGCTGCAAATACTATATCAATGTATTTCGTAAAGATAGATGGAACCCATATATATCAGTTCATAGACTTCAAATCGGTAAGTGGTCCAGATTTCTCTTTCTCCATCTCTGCCCTGCTAAACCCCTGGCTCTCATCACTTCCCCTCTTTGTTTGTCTTTATAATAATGAAGCCTCAAATGAGCCGGATGGAAGGAAGGTTGCTTATTACCTATCCACGGAATTACACACTTGTCTCTCCCATTATTTCTCTCTCTTTCTTTTTTTTTCGGTAATTCTATAGGAAAGTAACCCTTGTATCATTTCCTTTTTTACTTACACACATCAACAGCCCCCATCAATTGACATAGTAACATCAGTTTCATTCTGCTACCACGGATCCGCTTTAATTATTTTCTTATATATATATATATATATATATATATATATATGTATGTATATATATATGTATGTATATATATACGTGTGTGTGTATAATATATCGCCGTGTGTCTTAAAATTACAACGGATATATAAACATTGTTTACGTTCTTGTATATATATATGTATGTGTGTGTGTGTAGTAAATCGTTTTGGTGTTTTAAAATTACAATATACTGTATAGATATATAAACAATATGTGTTTGTATATATATATATATATATATATATATATATATATATATACACTATATAGCCTATTCAGCAAAATTTAAGTCTTCATTATTATCTTTTTTCATTTTGAATAACCTGAATGAAATAACGAAAACACAGCTATACATACACAACATTAATTATATACTCAGTGTGCAGCTTACACGGAGGGGAGACTAGCTTTATGAGGTGCCATGGATAGAGATAACAATAAACTTGCACATTGTGTGACATGACCCCTCGATCGGTAACGTATAAAGGAGTGTCCTGTGTGTTTAGAACGACAAAAAGACTAAAGATATCTTGTAAAAGTTATTTTAAATAAATATTAACAAAGGAATAACATGTAAAAGTAATAATAAATTTTCATTCCTTTTATTAATATTTAAAACTTTTATAAATCTTATTATTTACCCATGATCAATACTAACATAAAAAATCAAATTATATTACTACCCCCACTGCGAGCTGCAACATTCCAGTGTACAGCATAGAATACTCACGCACACACGTATATATATATATGTGTGTGTGTGTATGTGTGTAGAAGTTTGCTTCCCAACCATGTGGTCGGTCTTAAGTTCAGTCCTACTGCTCGGGACCTTGGGCATATATATTCTACTATAGCCCTGGGCTGACCAGTGGCTTGTGAGTGGAACTGAAAGACGTCCGAATATATATATATATATTTTTTTCGGTATCGGTTTGTGTGCGTTGTTGTAACGTAGTGGTTCAGTCAAAAGAGACCAATAGTATAAGTAGCAGGCTTGTTTTGTTTGACTAAAACCTTTAATGTGATGCCCCAACATGGACGCAGTCCAATGACTGAAACAAGTGAAAGACAAATATATATATATATATATATATATATATATATATATATATAATGTGTGTGTGTGTGCGCGCGTACCCACATTGTTAAAGGCAGCTTGTACCTATGAATTAGGGATGAATTCACATGGTTCTGTTTGATAAACATGTTTTCAGTGTTGCTGTGTAAATAGACTTTTTGTGGTTCTCCTCTTCCTCTCTCTGCAAGATAAACCTGAGAACAGCTCGACTAGTTTTGCTTTGTTATTACTGTTCTGTGGGGGAGAGATGGAGCAGCTTAGAGATTCATAGCAAAAATGCCAGTTGTAACAGGCCTTGATTTTACTGATTCAGACATCAGTACATTCGTTGATATGTGTGTGTCATTGTGACTGTATATATGCGTATCTTTGTATATATACATACATACATACATACATACATACATACATACATATATATATATATATATATATATATATATATATATATATATATATATAACAATAGATGTGGCTGGTCTGTGAGGTTACCCTGGGTTTCACATCCACAAAGCGCTTAGCTTTACAGCATTTCTTTATAGGGTCTGAAGAAACCCTCTTATCTTTATATACTCTACCACTCTATAACTTAGAGTGTGCTTCTTTTTCGGATTTATGATCTACTGGCGATATATATATCTATGTATATATATATATATATATATATATATATATATATATATATATATTTGTATACATACAAACACACACATATATGTATGTGTATATATATATATATATATATTTGTATACATACAAACACACACATATATGTAATGTATATATATGCATATATATATTTATATAATTAAATATATATATATATCTATCTATGTATGTATATGTGTGTGTATATATATATATATATGTTCGTATGTAATATGGATCTGTTATAAATATATATATATATATATATATATATATATATATATATATATAATTATGTGTATTTCTTCTATCTTAATGAATAAAAATTCTTCTGATAGAATAAATGGGTTAATAGAAACCAATGTAGCAAAGAACACAAAATAACTGTGGTTAGCTCCTGTTTTTAAGGCAGGAACTCCTTGAAATTTTGGGTATTTGAGTATATTTAAGAATTTAAGGATTGGAGAAAACGCATGTTATAATTGCATACTTTATTCCTACATATGTTTCAAATATGTAGGAATAAAGTATGCAATGTAGGAATAAAGTATGCAATTATAACATGCGTTTTCTCCAATCCTTAAATTCTTATATATATATATATGTATATTATGATTTCTCTTAGGCGTATCAATACTAATAACAAGCTATATATATATATATATATGTTGGAGCATAAGAATTATGAAGCTATAAGAATTATTTCATGTACTCTTGAAAGTTTATAAAATTTTTATGACATCAGCAACACACACACACACACACACACACACACACACACACACACACCACCACCGACCCTACTACTTATCGTTTTGAAGTCTTGTATTTATTTTACCAGTCTGTTTTGGGGCTATAGACAGACTGGCATCGGCTGTCTGGTGGTAGTGGGGGACTAACTCTCGCACACACATGCATAAATATGTATATGTGTATATATGGTGGACTCCTTTCAGTTTCCGTCTACCAAATCCTCTCACAAGGTTTTAATTGGCCTGGGGTTATAGTAGAAGACACATGCCCAAGATGCCACTCAGTGTTACTGAACCTGGAACCATGTAGTTGGGAGGCTGGTTTGGACCACACACACATGCCTGTGCCTATATTCTTTCTTTTATTCTTTTACTTGTTTCAGTCATTTGACTGCAGCCATGCTGGAGCACTGCATTCAGTCGAACAAATCGACCCCAGGACTTATTCTTTGTAAGCCTAGTACTTATTCTATCGGTCTCTTTTGCCGAACTGATAAGTTACGGGGACGTAAACACACCAGCATCGGTTGTCAAGCGATGGTGGGGGGACAAACACAGACGCACACATATACATATATAT
Organism: Octopus bimaculoides; assembly: GCF_046866305.1. Lineage (NCBI taxonomy): Eukaryota > Metazoa > Mollusca > Cephalopoda > Octopoda > Octopodidae > Octopus > Octopus bimaculoides. The sequence goes on from NC_142932.1 coordinate 75,282,416, forward strand.
ATATATATATATATATATATATATATATACATATATATGACGGGCTTCTTTCAGTTTCCGTCTACCAAATCCACTCACAAGGCTTTGGTCGGCCCGAGGCTATAGTAGAAGAAACTTGCCCAAGGTACCACGCAGTGGGACTGAACCCGGAACCATGTGGTTGGTAAGCAAGCTACTTACCACACAGCCACTCCTGCGTCTAAAAAGTGTCTTTAGCACGAGTGGTGTTCAACCCCACGTGGACACTCGCTCGTCCATTCGAACTTAAGTCCAACGCCTTAACCACTCGGCCATCGTACTAACTTAATTTAAAGACAAGAATATACTGGTCATTAAACTTTAATTATTTCCATTTATTTAATTTTGATTCAAACCACATATGAAGAGAAAGAGAATTTTTTACTCTTAAATGCTTTAAGTTCAGATACAAAAATATTTAATTAGTCTAATGCAATTATTGACTGCATCAATAATGATAGAGAAATAAACATCATCTAATTTAAGAGAACCTCTTACCCTTCGACATTCAAATTTTTCTGTCAAATGTAAAAGAATAAAGACCCCTTTCAGTCATGAATGACCATGAGATTGCTCCTAGAAAGTTAATCTCCAAGGCACAAGTCCGGGCAAAGTTGTTTATGAGAGACCAGCAGTCGCCCATGCATACCAGCCTCCCCCCTCCATGCCACCAATGTTATCCAACGGAAAGGCAAAGGCCAATACAGCTTGGAACCAGTGACGTCGCAACTCATTTCTGCAGCTGAGTGAACTGGAGCAGCGTGAAATAAAGTGTCTTATGCAAGAACGCAACACACAGCCCGGTCCAGGAATCGAACTCACAACCTCATGATTGAGCTTGACACTCAAACCACTGATCCTTAATGCTTATCTATTCACGTTTTTTTTTAATTAATCATGCATTACTGCAAAGCTACGTACTTGTGTGTGTCACCATCACACAAGAATTGTCCTTTGTTTCCAACTTTTTTTTGGAAATATGTCAGGTCATGGAGAACATTATTTTGCTTGGAAATAGCTGAAAGTTGGCAAGAGGAAAGGCATCCAGTTGTAGAAAATCCACCTCAACAAATTCTGCCTGATCCAGTCAAGCATGGAAAAGTGAATGTTGAATTATGATGATGATGAGGATAATAATACGATTATCATTTCATGTTCATCATCGTTCAAATCTGTTTTCCATGCTAGTATGGGTTAGATGATTCATCATGGTCTGAGTTAGTTCTTATTTAGTGTTACTGCTCTCCCAGGTGAGTTGAAGAACCACTTTTCTCTTGAACATTCCATATAGGCAAAGATCCTACCACTGGATGTACTTCCTATCACTGACCTCATTACACAATGTAACCAGCACAATCTATCATGATAGAATGTGCCCAGTACATATTATTGTGGAACCTGTACCAGAGAGGTGGGGAGGCTCTCGGTAAGACAAAAATTTTCTCAAACCTACATTTTTTTACTGTTTGTTTGCTAACCACTTTACAGAGTGTACAGGTGCATTTTATGGTAGCAGCTGAAGTGAGGTTGTTATGTAACATCTGCTGTTTAAGGCAATATGCTCAAAAGGGTGAGTAGAAGAACCTAGGTGAGAGGGTAAAAGGAGAGAGAGTATGATGGGAGAGAGACAGAATGATTGGATTGAGAGGGTGGTAGTGGAGAGAGTAATGGAAAAGAGATGATGATGCTTGTTTACTGGTAAGGGAGAGATAAAACAAATGATGGCTAGTAATAGTTGAGTGATACTAAAGAGAAAGTGATGGATGTTGTTAATTAGGTCACTTAAATAACCAAAGCTATTAACTACTTCAAAGGGAAGCATCTGGATATTTGAAAGAATCCACAATCTCCATGTACTTCCACTGCTTACTGTTCCTGTGTGCCTACCACATATAAAATCTCTCCCTTCTCCATTTGTCTGCCAGTTAACCCACTATACTTCTTGTGCATCCATGCTTTATATTGAACATACCATATTAAATCTCTACTTATTCCTTTCCTGCATACAGAACATGGCCATTGCTGATGGGAGGAAAGTCCTGCTTTCATTCCTACTAACTAAAATTTTAGTTCTTTGTTATTTTCAATTTGAGGCCTCTTGGTTCTAGATTTTGCTTCTGTGTCTGGAATTTCTTTTTTAAGGATTCACTTATAAGAACAAGGACATCAGCATATAGGAGTTCTGTTGGACAACTGGTCTTGAATTTTTTTGGTTATGACCTGGAGGACTATGATAAACTCAAAAGGATGAAAACTGAGACCAGATGAATTCCAACTTGCATATTAAATTCATTGCTGAATTCATACTGACATTCATCTTGTTTATTGTGCCTCTGTACAGAGCTTTTATGGTCCTCACAAGCTATTCATCTTACCTTGGTTTCCTTAGTGACCACCAGATAATCAAGTGTAGAATCTTGTCAAAAGTTTCTTCAGGTTAGTGAATACTAAAGGCACTTATTCCTAGCTAAGTACTTTTCCGTAGTTATCTCACCAGGAAGATGGCATTGGCAGCATCTCTTTCTGGTGCAAAACCAAATCTTATTCAAGCTAATTCCATTTTTAATCAATTGAGCTTATGAAATTCTTTCTATAATTTCCATAACTTGGTCCAACAGTTTGATGTCTCTAGGTTTGCTTTTCTGTAATGTATCTTCTTCACCCTTGTAGCAGTTGACAATGATGTTGTTACATTGTTCTTTAAGTTATGATACCTTCCTGTGCTACCTAACTGACTGTGTAAGTGACTAGCCCATACTCTGTTGTGCCTGTAATTTTATGCATCTTAGCAGATATCCTTGATGACCTGAAGCCTTTCTTGTCTTTATATTCTAATTTGAGCTACAGAATATTTGTATATAAATTCAGTACCTTCAATTTCTGTTGCTTATTTTTTTTACCTTGTATACCAAAATTGGGAAATTTTTATGGCTCATGTTCTTTCTTGCATTTAAAACAGAAAGAATGTAATGTGTAGAGGTATTCCCAGTAATCATTTATATATTTATTTATTTGCAAGATCTACAATTTATTGGTTGGTAAGTTCTGGGCTGCTTGGAGACATGAGCTGTATGTAGGACTTTGGCTCGCTCAAAAGGAAGGATTTCCTGTGTGTGTTAACTTTATGAGTCTCTTATTCTAACCCTTTAGCATTTATACTAGCCATATCAGGCTCAAATATTCAGATGTTATATTGTGGAAACTTCTACCCTCTAAAGAAAAATGACATGCCTCTCAGTTACATTAATGTTATAAGCTGAGTAATGTACAAGATTGCAAACATTCCAAAGCTAATTAATGGTGGATAGAGGTTCTTATATAGATATAAAACATATCTTGATTGTAGCTGCAGCCAAGATATATTTTACCATACCACACCAAGATGAAAGTACAGCACATAGTTTTAATTGTTTGTAAATAGTTATTGTATGTATTTGTGTATGTACATAAATACAGGTTTAGTAGGTGATGGGGGTAATCATATTCTGAGCTGGTATTCACTGCATTTTGAATATGTCATACGTCTTTTTAGGGGATTTATAGAGTACTAGTGCAAAGTGGTGGAATAACAGAACTGGCTGAGCATCAGATGAGTTGCCTTGTGATATTTATTCTAGCCTGATCTATGCAATCTGAGTTCAAGCCTCATGGAGGTCAGCTTTGCTTTTCTTTCTTTTTGTGCTTATCAGGACCAGTGTTTTTTACATGGCGCCAGTACCAGTGCTGTTTGTGACATTTTGATTATAGGACATTAGTTCTGTAGTGGTGGGTGGGTATTCTTGAGTAAAGCGGTGTGCTACATATATCAGTCCTTTGTCACCTTCTTCGTAAGGTCCAATGTTTTGAGATCGGCATTCAGTACTTTGCCCCATGTTTTCTGAATTTCCTTCTTCAACAACTTCACTCCACTTTGAATGAATGGTACTTCTTCATGGCACTTAGAAATTAATAGTTTGAACTCTGAATGAGCAGGCCTATGATCAAATATCGTTCGTCGTTGGCACTCCGTTGCTTACAACGTCGAGAGTTCCAGTTGATCCGACCAACAGAACAGCCTGCTCGGGAAATTAACATGCAAGTGGCTGAGCACTCCACAGACATGTGTACCCTTAACGTAGTTCTCGGGGATATTCAGTGTGACACAGTGTGACAAGGCTGACCCTTTGAATTACAGGCACAACAGAAACAAGAAGAGTGAGAGAAAGTTGTGGTGAAAGAGTACAGCAGAGTTCGCCACCATCCCCTGCCGGAGCCTCGTGGAGCTTTAGGTATTTTCGCTCAATAAACACTCACAACGCCCGGTCTGGGAATCGAAACCATGATCCTATGACCGCGAGTCCGCTGCCCTAACCACTGGGCCATTGCACATCTACGATCAAATATATTCTAGCCATGATCTTTTCATTTTATTTTCAGACTTCATATACACTATCTGACATGTCCTTTCATTTTTTTACGATAAGGAAATTGAAGTGTTATTTCTAGCAGACTGTTTGACCATGTATAGGCTCTCATTGACATGTAGATATGAATGTTAATGTACTTGACATGTCAGATGTTGTGGATATTATTTTCCTGTTCTTATTGACTTAATGACTTAACCATAACTGTTTGTGTGTATGTGTGTGTTTGCGTATGTATGTGTGCAAGTATGTGTATGTGTGTGTGTGTGTCTTTCTGTGTGCATGTGTATGTGTATGTGTGTTTTGTGTGGTGTGTGTGAGCTCAGGCTCTTATATCTTGCTTAGTGACTAATCAGGATGTAGCAGTCATGAAAGAAAAAAAGTTTGAAACTGTGTGACCAAAATCTACAATTAATTAATGCCATTATAATGTAATTTGTGTGTGTGCATGTACACACATATAATGTGTCTATATATATATATATGTGTGTATGTGTGTGTAGCAATCAAAAATAAGCCTGCTAAAATGGTGGCCTTCAAAGAAATTTAAAATAACAGTCCTGATGAGAAATTCACAAAATTCTCAAGCTATATGTGTATATAATGTATATTTAAATAATATAATGACCCTCCATGTTTGTTTTTGTTCAGTTTCCTTGTATGCCTCCACTGTTGTGTTTTTGTTCCCAACTTTGACCCTCCATAAATCCTAAATTTTATTTTAGAATTTATAGGACCAACTGTCTTTGAAGACTCATATTGTCGTTGAATGCTCGAAATGAGGAGTAGAAAGACAGCCGACAACTGATGAAGGGTCCTTTCTCTGTGTTTACTTTCCTGTTTTCCATTTTTTCTTGTTGTTTATGTATTTAACCTGTTTGTTTACATATTTCATGTTATTTGCACCATTGGTGATGTCCTGTACCCATATATGCATGTATATATATATATATATATATATATATATATATTAAAACGTAAAATGAAAACAGAACACAAAGGATTCCACGGTACACGTGTTTCAAGCTTTATACACAAACTGTCGTTACATCATTATATGAGTATATAATTGATAGAAAGGATGGTTTAAAGCTATCTTCAGCCGCAAGCATTTTCAGTCCCAAGATTACATCACAAAGAAATAAAAAAAAAGAGAGAGAAAAAGGAAAAGTCCACTTAGTATTATCCATTGTAATATGCTTATCCTTTAAATTGTTATATCTGCATAAATGTTCCTTGGTATTCAAAAGTCTGTCCATATTGTACCACAATTCAGGGTAGCGTGAATGATAAGTAGATTGGATTGTATATAACTAGCGTATATGAGATAGAAGGAGAAGATCAAAAAGAAAAAAAGTTAGAGGTTAAAACAGTATAAAATACGAAATAAAACAATATAAAATAAGTGATGAAATATAAAAATAATAGAAGTCAAATCGAGAGTAATATAAGAAAAAAATACGGATAATAAAGTAAGATGCATATAAAAAAGATTTAGTAGGGTTGGAATAAGGTATGACCACTATCTGGTATATACAGGTGCTTACACTTATCAAGTATTACCTCTAAAATTTACAATATATATATATATATATATATATATATATATATATATATATATATATAAACAAGGGAGAAATGAAGATAGTAAAAAAAGGGTTTTGTTTACAGTTTCTGTGATTCTTTTTCCGTTGTGTGCAGGGACTTTCGCTTGCAATGGTGTTTTTTGGAATTCAATGAATTTAAATTTTTTTCCATGAATGGATCTGATTTTTGATTCATTAAAGTACTGATGATGTCTTATTTTTCTGGTGGTCAAGTTTGTCGTTCTGCCTGGTTGACTTCACTGTGGAGAACAATCATCAGCTATTCCAGCTAGTTGATTCTCTTAAAGGGCCATTTTGTGGTATTTGCTGAAGTTCGGTTTTGTTCAGAGGTAAAATTTCATTGGTCTAGAGTTAGGTGATGTCAGCAATTAGTGTTTATAAAATTTCATTGGTCTAGAGTTAGGTGATGTCAGCAACTGGTGTTTGTATGGTGATTTGGAGTTGCTGTTTCAAAACCCATGTGGAAGACTGTTATTAAAGTTTTTTGAATTATGTCTGTTATGTCTGGTTGTTTTTTTGTGGAGAAAGACTGTTAGTAAAGTTTTTTGAATTATGTCTGTTGTATATGATTGTTTTTTTTTGTGGAGAAATTGGGTCTTTTTTCCTTTTTCTCTTTAGTGTTTTTTCTTCTTTCTAAAGGATATTGAGCTGTGGTTTATATTTTTTAATGAGCATGTGCTCCTTATTTAAATGGAATTGGGTTGAAGTGTTTCTGGTGCATTGATAGAAAGGGAAGATTTGGTATTTCAGGTTTATATTTGCTGGGCATTGGTCCAGGAGCTTGCTTTCAGGAATTTTCCTGGTCGTGGGGTCCTGGACTTGTTGCCTGTGTACTGTTAGTCTGTCTCTCAAGGTCAAACTAGTTTGACCTATGTAGTCTCCTCCACACACTTCACATTTGAGAACATAGATTAAGTTCTTCGAAGCACAGGTGATAGAATATCGTTCAGGCTGCAGAGAGCAACTGATTCCTTCATGGCATCACAAGACAAACACAAATTGCTGTGTACTGTGCATGTGTACTGACATTGCTTCTTTACTCATATGGGACATGGACCCTTTACAAATGTCATGTAAAGGTCCTTGAATGCTTTCATCAGAGATGTCTAAGACACATTCTAAATGTTGGCTGGACCTTAAAAACTCTAGATACACAGATCCTGAGAAAAGCCAATATCCTGAGTGTTGAGGTAATGGTGCACAAACACCGGTTGGACTGGATACCTTGAATGATAACAGGATCCCTAAACAGATTGGGAACTTGTTAGTGGAAAGCAACTCTGGCAGAAGCCAAGACTGCGATTTAAGAACTGTGTAAATTCATCCATTAAATTGAAATGTGGGAGGCTGACTGGGAGAGCAATACTTGTCATCGCCACGGATGGAGGAAACCAGTAAAGGAAGGAGTCAATACCTTTGCAAGAGCACGTATTTTTCATGAAGAATTTAAGTGTGCTGCTCGAAAATGCCCTGCTAGTATAATGGAGAAAGCTTGGTCTGCAATGTTTGCAGTCATGTATGTTTGTCAAGAGCAGGGTTTGTTAGTCACCAGTGGAGCCGCAAGTGTAAAGTATTAGGTAATCTTGAGTGCACAATGTTCCTAAAGGTCAGTAATGGTTTTTCTCGGTCATGAGTGGATGGACATCATGTATGTATGCATATATATGTATATGTACATGTTTGTATGAATATATGTATGTATGTAAGCATATATATGTGTGTGTTGTTGTTTGTATCTTGTCTTGCCATCAAATGATTGTTGTAAATGAATGTGATGCATTTCCAGTATTCTGTGAAAATATGCCTAGTCATGGGAAATATTATCTTACTTGGAAACAACAAGAAGGGCATCCGGCTGTAAATAATCTGCTTCAGCAAACTCCATCAGACTTATGTAAGCATGGAAAAGTGGATGTTAAAACAATAAGGATGGTCTATATATATATGTGTGTGTGATTCATATTTACCTTATCATGGCAGCTTGACTATGTTATGCTGTAATTATTTACACTTCATAAGAATAAAAATTATAGGCACAGGTATGGCTGTGAGGCAAGAAGATCGCTTCCTGACCACATTGTTCTGGGTTCAGTCCCACTATATGGCACCTTGGGAAATGTCTTCTACTATAGCCTCAGTCTGACAAAAGTCTTTTGAGTGGATATATATATATATATGTATATATGTGTGTGTGTGTGTGTGTATATATATATATATATATATATATATATATATATATATATATATATCATCATCATCATCATCATCATCATCATCGTTTAACATCCGCTTTCCATGCTGGCATGGGTTGGATGGTTTGACTGGGGACTGGTGAGCTAGATTGCTGTACCAGGCTCCAATCTGATCTGGCAGAGTTTTTACAGCTGGATGCCCTTCCTATATATATATGTGTGTGTGTCTATTTCTCTCTCCCCACTGTTTGACAACCAGTGTTAGGGTGTTTATGTCCATGTTATCTAGCAGTTCAGCAAAAGTGACTGATGGAATAAGTACCAGACTTGAAAAAAAAAAGAAAAAAAAAACTACAGTAATCCTTTGCCATATCACAGTTCACCTATCATGGTTTATTATTTAAGCATATATTGATTCCTTCATGGTGTTGTTTCGCATTTATAATAAAATAAATATATACAAAATGTAAAAATAATAAAAAAAAATATACAATGCAGTACTGTTTCTACTTTGTGGATTTTCCTCCTATCATGGGGAGGTTTTGGAACATAACACTCGCGATAGTTGAGAGACTACTGTAAATACTGGGGTTGATTTATTTGACTAAAAATGTCTTCAAAGCGGTGCCTCTGCATGACCGCTGTCTAATGGCCAAAACAAGTAAAAAGTAAAAGAACTCTGTAACTAATTCCATCGATGATCAGATATGACTGAAGGATGTATATAATTCCTTTAAAACACACCAAAACAAAACAAAATCAGACAAACCATTGGACATTAACAAGCTGAGACAGGATTGGCAGAAATACAGAACAAATCCATATTTAACACAGCTGAGAAATTTCCATTTTCAGCTGCGTAATGGATATTATCTTAATTTTGGTACCCATGGATGTGTTGTGTGTAAGTTGTCATTTGTACTTCTTTTCATGAGATCAGCTGACCAAATAAAAAAAAAAAAAAAACAAAGATGTGTTTATATTCATAATAAATATCACATCTTGTAGCTTTGTACTCTTGAAGTTATGGAATAAAGAACCCCTTCCTTGTAATTATAGGAAATGGTCAGTGACAGGAAGAACATCCAGCTGTAAAAGTACTGTCTCAAATAAGCCTCTGTCCAACCTGTACCTGCATAGAAAAACAGATGTAAAATAGATGAACCTACAAGTGAATTCATACAACATGCACTTTGAAGCAAACCCTTCATCAGCAGTTGACTAGTGATTACTGTGATTTCAGTACCATTTTACAGTATCCTTCCTTGTAGTGTTGAACAGCTTTGATGTTACTATGGATTGTTGAGGTTCTTTTAGTCCATACTGCAGCGTTCTTTCTCTCCTATTCATGCAACCATTACATCATACTAGCTACAGCTGTAATTACTCTGACCATGCATCAGTTATTTTGTTTTAGTATTTAGTGAAGATTTGCTCTTTGCTTTGGTCTATCATATACCTCTGTCATAGCCACTACCACCACCATCTTCATTGTCATCTTAATGTTTGCTGTTCTGTACTTATATAGATCAGATGGAATTTGTGTGGCAGATCTTCTGTGGCTGGATGCCCTTCTTGTCACCAACCCTTACTCATTTCCAAGCAAGATAATGCTTTCTCATGACCAGACATATTTGCATGGAAGACCGAAAACAAATAACATCACTAGTATTATGGCAATACTCATTTATAATCATTGCACGATGTCCAGACAAGAAGAAACAAACACACACACACATTTAGAGTCACCCATGATGACAATGGTGATTTAATGTTTATTTT
>NC_142932.1:75297417-75299917 GCF_046866305.1 Octopus bimaculoides
GCGTGCTTGGGGACAACCTCTGTTAATACTGTTAATACAGATTATTCTGTCAAATGTAATGCTTTTTTGTTCACTACACTCTCGGAGTGGTTGGCGTTAGGAAGGGCATCCAGCTGTAGAAACTTTGCCAGATCAGATTGGAGCCTGGTGCAGCCTTCTGGCTTGCCAGTCCTCAGTCAAATCGTCCAACCCATGCTAGCATGGAAAGCAGACGTTAAACGATGATGATGATGCTTTATTTTGTAGCTTTGAAATTATGATGATGTGATATTTTATAATGGCATTGAAGGGTAGGTGTAGTAAGGAAGCATATTTGGGCTGGATATGGCCAGTTTAAATGCTAATGGGTTAAAACACCTGGAAGTCATAGACAGTCAAGACATGTTTTGAATCGAATTCAGGAGTGATGGATACCAATATTTAACCATTTTTGTGACAACATCATGTACCTGAATCAAATGGGGAGATGAATTTAATCATTAGTCTATGACTATATGTAAATAGTGTGAGAACTATTTTCTGATGTGCCATGGGCAATGCACATGTAAGATTAAATTCAATAATGAATTAAAAGCAGTGCTAGTGATGTAAACATTATCAACCATACATACTCATTGTATGTGTTTTGTTAGTTTACTAAATTCACTGCAAGATAATGCTTGGATATGATGCCTATTAACATTTGAAAGTCATAGATAGGCAAGACAATTTAGTTTGGATTGAAATCATGAGTGATTGATACCGATGTTCTGCCATATTTTGATTCGAGGCAAGTTACTTAGAAACAGGTGAGGGTTGATGACAGGAAGTGTAGCATTCCATAGAAAATCTGCTTCACTGAATTCTATCTGACTCCTGCAAGCATAGAAAAGTGGATATCAAAACTGTGATGATGATGCCATGTGTGTGAGTGTGTGTGACACCACCTCAAGTATGGGAGTAGTACTTCATTTTGAGTCATTTTTGAGCTTTGTTTAGGGTCAGCACTAGATTAGAGCTGAAGTACTTCCGACCTTCAAGAAAAAGGCTAGTCTTTGGGATGTAGTTTTATGATGTGGAGTTATCAGAAAAGACAATTAGAAATTGCAACATCTAGTATATGTAGTCATTGTAATTTTGTGTTTTCCATGATTAGAGAGTGTGAAGTATAGACCGTTTCCTTGATGTGAAAGATATCAAACAATTGTGTCCCCATTAAAACCTGTTTACAGAGTCTCTGTTTATGGACATAATGATGAATGTCCAGCATATTTAGGTGCTGATGTCTGTGAGTTGTTATAAGTGACAGCAAATAGATTAATAATGCAGTAAAGGAAGAGTCCTGGACACATAATAAAACTTTGGTGTATACTGGAATTAATAGAATGAGAGATGGAGAGAGTCCCTTCAATATACCCTATAATATTATGATTTGACTTAAGGCATTGAACTGGCAGAATTATCAGACTGCTTAGTGGTATTTCATCTGTTTTTATGTTCTGAGTTCAAATTCCACTGAGGTCAATTTTGTGTTTCATCCTTTCAGGGTCTCTCTCTCTCTCCCCCCCCCCCCCTCCCCCCCCCCCCCCCCCTCTCTCCCCCCCTCCCTCCCACCCCCCCCCCCCCCTCCCCTCTCTCTCTCTCTCTCTCTCTCTCTCTCTCTCTCTCTCTCTCTCTCTCTCTCTCTCCTCTCTCTCTCTCTCTCTCTCTCTCTCTCTCTATATATATATATATATATATATATATATATATATACACACTACATATGTGGAAAATCGGTGTGTGTTTGTTTGTGGCGTTGTTAGCTAACTCCTTCTACATCGTTTTATTGATTTTGATGAAACTTGACATATGAGTAGAACTTATGTCTGGAAACCTCGTGACATACTTAGATTGTTGAAAAAAATTGATGATATGGCCCTTGGAGGAGACCTTTGTATCTATCTCATATAACTACTTGTTTTAAAACACCCAAAGGAAATAACCCATTGCACCTGTACAATATTTGTTTTAAAACACTCAAGGGAAATAACCCATTTCATTGTTTATGTTCGATTACTTTGAATATTGATTTTTTGTGTGTCCTATTTCTAATTTTTGCAGTCAATATCACTTTTATACTTTGACATGTGAGTAGAACTCATGTTTGGAAATCTCTTGACATACTTAGATTCTTGAAAAAAAAATCGATAATAGGACCCCTCCAATGAATCCTACTATCTACTACATATTACTAATATTTTATTTAAACACCCAAGGGAAATAACACATACCACCTGCAGATTTTAGTGAAGTGAACAATATTTGATTCTCATGATCAGCCGACCTAATTCTGCATTTCACTACTCACAGTTTTGAACTGCTAAACATTATTATTGCACTTCCTTAATTTGAATCTTAAACATTAAAGACTTCATTCATACATTTCTATACATACATACTTTTTTGAATGCCCATTACTCCGATAATTCTGTATTTTTACAGTTACGCTTTTTCCATGACAGTAGATAAATTTTTTATT